>NC_086342.1:38268744-38569789 GCF_032445375.1 Bacillus rossius redtenbacheri | reverse complement strand
ATTGGTCTGGCCTGCAGTCTGTAGAGAAGTAATAGCTCGGCACTCGGTCTTGGTGGCTAGGGATTGGTCTGGCCTGCAAACTGTAAAGAAGTGATAGCTAGGCACTCGGTCTTGGTGGCTAGGGATTGGGCTGGCCTGCAGTCTGTAGAGAAGTGATAGCTCGGCACTCGGTTTCGGTGTCTAGGGATTGGTCTGGACTGCAGTCTGTTGAGAGGTTATAGCTCAGCTCTCGGTCTCGGTGGCTAGGGATTTGTCTGGCCTGCAGTCTGTAGGGAGGTGATAGCTCGGCTCTCGGTCTTGGTGGATAGGGATTGGTCTGGACTGCAGTCTGTAGAGAGGTGATAGCTCGGCTCTCAGTCTCGGTGGCTAGGGATTGGTCTGGCCTGCAGTCTGTAGGGAGGTGATAGCTCGGCTCTCGGTCTTGGTTGCTAGGGATTGGTCTGGACTGCAGTCTGTAGAGAGGTGATAGCTCGGCTCTCGGTCTTGGTGGCTAGGGATTGGGCTGGCCTGCAGTCTGTAGGGAGGTGATAGCTCGGCTCTCGGTCTCGGTGGCTAGGGATTGGTCTGGCCTGCAGTCTGTAGGGAGGTGATAGCTCGGCTCTCGGTCTTGGTTGCTAGGGATTGGTCTGGACTGCAGTCTGTAGAGAGGTGATAGCTCGGCTCTCGGTCTTGGTGGCTAGGGATTGGTCTGGACTGCAGTCTGTAGGGAAGTGATAGCTCATCCATCGGTCTCGGTGGCTAGGGATTGGTCTGGCCTGCAGTCTGTAGGGAGGTGATAGCTCGGCTCTCGGTCTTGGTTGCTAGGGATTGGTCTGGACTGCAGTCTGTAGAGAGGTGATAGCTCGGCTCTCGGTCTTGGTGGCTAGGGATTGGTCTGGACTGCAGTCTGTAGAGAGGTGATAGCTCGGCTCTCGGTCTTGGTGGCTAGGGATTGGTCTGGACTGCAGTCTGTAGAGAGGTGATAGCTCGGCTCTCGGTCTTGGTGGCTAGGGATTGGTCTGGACTGCAGTCTGTAGGGAAGTGATAGCTCGGCACTCGGTCTCGATGGTTAGGGATTGGGCTGGCCTGCAGTCTGTAGGGAAGTGATAGCTCGGCACTCGGTCTCGATGGTTAGGGATTGGGCTGGCCTGCAGTCTGTAGGGAAGTGATAGCTCATCTATCGGTCTCGGTGGCTAGGGATTGGTCTGGACTGCAGTCTGTAGGGAGGTGATAGCTCATCTATCGGTCTCGGTGACTAGGGATTGGGCTGGCCTGCAGTCTGTAGGGAAGTGATAGCTCATCTATCGGTCTCGGTGACTAGGGATTGGGCTGGCCTGCAGTCTGTAGGGAAGTGATAGCTCATCTATCGGTCTCGGTGGCTAGTGATTGGTCTGGACTGCATTCTGTAGGGAGGTGATAGCTCATCTATCGGTCTCGGTGACTAGGGATTGTGCTGGCCTGCACGCCAACACGCTCTTTGTTCCGTTACGATGTGTCCTGTTACGCTGATTGTTCCGTTACGCTATGTTACGTTTTGCTGTCGGCGAGTGCAGTTATAATAGGTTATGTATGATTGACTAAAAAATTATGGTGATTCATATAATTAATGTTAGATATTTGATTATAGTTTATATATATGAAGACTTATTCATAATTATATTTAAACTTTATAGCTAAACGCCAGTTTTTTAAATTAATTAGAAGTCATCTACACGTGAACTGTTTCGTCGACTTTTAATAAAGTGAAGAGAAAAGTTAATGTGGTTTTTATTGCTTATTACAACAACAATTTCGGCAATAAAGGTTAATTATTCTTGCATTTAAAAAATGTCATTACAAGTATAATTTTAAGTATTTATTCTTTTATTATTAAAATAATAATTATTCAAATATATTCATAAAAGTATGCAATCATTTCATCAATGTTTTGTTATGATGTTGTCACGTTAAACTATCGTCCGTAAACCGACTTTACAGACAACCAATATTTTTTAGTTGAATACTCCCTTGAGATCCACTCTCCGCCGCTGACACCACGCGTGACTGAGGTTAGGCTCGAAACAAAACTCCCGCATTAACACACACTGGCCCGAGCCTTATCATCCCACAAGTCACTCCCCATGCCTCACATTTACCTTAAAGTAAAAAGAAATAGACACAGATAAGTTTCGTCTAAGAATTAAACATCTAAGTGAAAATAGCAGTAAATATTGTTTTTTTTTTCGGAAATATCCAATTTGTAAGTAAAGCGCATGTATTTTGCTCAATTTTTTAAGACGTTACATATATTTTGTGCACGAACACACGTTCTATATTCGCAACTCTATTTTGCAAGCCACATAAAGATTTTTCATGGAGCATTATTCTAGATGCCTACTACGATTGGGATCTGAAAAAAAACAACCAACATTTCAATGACAGACATCTAGGCTAGGCTGCAAGGTCCTCAGGCAAATGTCTCCTGTTCATCGGCTCCTGACTCGCGAAACATCTCAGCCATAACTGAGGCAACTGTGGCTAGGCACGCATTTGGCTGAGGATTTGTCTTTGGCTAATTACGAGCCAATCGCAGTAGCAGTGCTTCGCCGAGTCAAACATGTTTTAATTTAAGCGTATCGTGAAATGAAACTACGGAAATTTTCGGTCTGTAACTATACTTTATTACTACACATGCTTCATAGTAAGAACTTTAATTGCATTTTTATGTTTTTTGTTTAAAACTACATTGCATTTAATGTTATTTTAAAAGGTTAGTATTTAATTTTATTTTAATCATTTTATATTTAATAAATTCTTTATAAATGGTTCATGCAAATACTAAAATTGGCTGTTAAATTGGTAGATGAGTCATCAGTAATTGCTGTGATTTGTAATTTGTTAGTAAATAATTTTATGTTTTATTCTTAGATTTAACTTGTTATACGTCGTTTATGTTTCATGGTTCAGTGTTAGAGAAGGCGTACAAGCCTTAAAATGCGCCAATCAAAAGTCGAAATAAATAAATAAATAAATTAAGAAGCGAGGTTATCTGGCGAACGAGTCCCCCGAGCGAGTGCAAACATGAATCATTTTTAAACATTTGTAACCGGATATTAAGATTTCGTAGCGATAATCTAGACGGCCATCATGTCCGGATTATTCAAGGCAACGGGCAAAATTTTTTTTTTAAAAGTTCTTCGCTACGAACACGGGAGTTGGCTGCAGTTTTCAAAGTTTTGTTTCCCCTAGATAAGCGCTCGCCGCGACAGCACTAGGAAGAGGGGGCGAATGGAGAGGGGGTGCAGGGAGGGGGAGAGGTGAAGCTGAAATCTGGTGTCGAATGGGGCACCTGAGCGAGCGAGAGAGAGTGACAGTCGGGGTCTGCTTTAACAAATACAAGACATCGCAATACGCGGGGTATTGATGAGGGGGATGGGGGTAGTGGAGTTTGTGGAGGGGAGGGTTGGTGTGGGAGGGAAGGGTAAGGGGAGGGGTGCGGTGGGTATATTCCACACACGGACACGCGCCCCAGAGCAGAACCTTCAACCCGACGGTCATCTCTTGCAACTGCCCCTCCCACTGTTCCTCGCAATAAAGGCTCTCAGCGGGAAGAGAGAGATAGAATGAAGAGGTTAAAGAGAGGGAGCAGGGGGGAAACTCGTTCCGGACAAACAGCACGATCCGCGCGCGGGCAACGGCCACTGCCAGCTCCATGCGGCCAGAAACTTCTGTTATCTCGACTCCTAGCGCCCAGAGCACTCACCTCCTCCACAAACAAGCTGGCGGCCAGGTGAGAGTACAGACATTGGTTCAAGCTGATTCCGGGATCGCACAGTGCGCTCAAGCTAGTCTTTCAGTAACATCTAACCTCGGTAACGAGCAAATTCGTGGCTTTTTCCATGCTGCAAATACAAAGTCGGACGCGAAATTAAACGTAAAATTCTTTCAAATAATGCCGAGCGTGATAAATACACGCAGCCAGAATCCCCTGCCGGACTTCCCTGTCGACCATTTGCAAAGCGAAATTTTAGACTTCAAAATGAAAATCGAAAAAATGACTGGAAATAAAACTAAATCCCTGCTTCGAGCCTGATTTTCGACAATGAATTTGATTAAAATACGGCTCATCTTATAAAAAATTAAAGTCAATATTCAATACTTTAAAGTTTCCCTTTGGCTTTGTGAACTTTGATGCGCCCAATCCACCACAGATGGCAGCACCGTTGTTACACATTTCCGTTTCATTCACGAAATTACTCCCACCACATTCCGTGTACAAGAGTTAAGATCACACATCAAAATAGATGCATTGCAAATTTTCTCAGGTACAGGAACAGCACATTGACGAGGATATAACATGGACAACTTTTGACTGTTGGACAGGATTCAGTACCATTGGTCTAAATTTGCAAACATTTTCTTATTATTTATAATGGCAGGCTCAAAAATTCCGTTCCTCATTTAGCTCTGCCAATGAATAAACATACTGCAATACAGCAGGTCTATGATTTCCCCTAATTACCCTGTATATAAGTATTTATACCAATCATAACACTGAGAAGAAGCTACATTGGACTGCAGACTACAGGCCTCACCAAAAGTTTGAAACCATTAAATAATTTAATACAATTTTATTTCGCTGTATAGTTTTGGCATTAATTCCGTACTAATCACAATGCATTCTTTACTACTGCTTTTAAATGGCTTTTGACGTCTGGTTAAAAAATGTTATTACAACAAATTTTTTTCTCCGAATTGTTATTTTTTTCATATAAATTTCTTTAATAATTACAATTTAAAAACAAATGACTATTCTAGTGAGAGGTAATTTTTTAAACATACAAATGTTTGTTTAAATTTACAAAAAAATGCCATACTTACTCAATTACCAAAATAAATCTTAAAAAAATAAAAATAAACGTAACTTCTACGAAAGTGAATATTAAAAATAAACTACATATTCTTTAGTAAAATTAGGAATTTATATTAAGTACAATTAATAAGATTTTTCTACAGGAATTTTGTAACCAAAATATTATAATCCGAAATCTACTGATGGTCTTAAAATTTTGGCAGAACCTGTGTATTCGAGCAAAACCTTTTACTTATTAACCATAATTAATTCCGGGTATCAGATAAATATTCTTCATTTTAAAACACCTGGCCACCCGCAAATGATTCACGTGATGAGTAATTCCGACAACATAATTAAAAATTTTTTAAAATTTGCATCAAATATGTAGACAGTGCAGATTCAAGCCCCTCGAGTGCACACACTGGCCAATCACAAGATCAGACGCTTTTAATTCTTTGCCTGTGATCGGGTCAGTATAATTTATTACTAGGGACCGGAAAAATTCGCGTATTCATTTCACGATATGCTAGACTCCAAACAACTGTACCTTTATATTGCTTCAGCGATTGGCTTACTGTTTATCTGAAGGAATTTGAGCCAATGAAAAACCTTCAACCAAAAACACTATTGAATCACAAGCGTCCCAGTTGACAGGTGTCACGAGTCAGTAGCCAATGAGCAGGTGGTAGAGACCGGAAACATTTCGAATACATTTCGCGATAAACTGAAATTCAAATAGTTATACCTCAATGCTGCGTCTGCTATTAACTCACAACTCACCTGGATGACTCTGGGCCAATGAGAAACACCCGACCAAAGCTTTATCGAATCACAGGCTGCTACGCTGGAACGTCTCACGAGACAGCAGCCAATGAGTGGGTGACATTTGCCCGAGTGTACGTAGAACTATGGAGTTCATCCTACAGGTCATTGAACCCGCGAATTTTTCCGGTCTCTAGCAGGTGGCATTTGCCTGAGTGTGTAGGGGATTGTGGAGTCTATCCTATAGGCCATCGAAAGCGCGAATTTTTCCGGTCTCTATTTATTACTGGGTCAGCGAAGTCCAGGGCGTTTCGAGAAAATTACTGTCCAATCATTAGAGTTCCACAATTTGCGTTGTCATTTGGCGATGGGTTAGACCCTTCAAACGTATTTACCGGGTGGTGGGGGGGGGGAAGAGAGTGGGTTTGGGTGGCTGAAATATATCCCCTTGGAAAAGGTACCTTTCTCTACCAATCACAGTAATTCATCGCGGAAGCAAACGTGTCCTGAGTAGAGACTGGAAATAATTCGCGATTTCGATGACCTCTAGGATAGACTCCACAATCTCCTACACGCACTCAGGCAAATGCCACCTGCTCATTGGCTGTTGACTCGTGATACCTGTCAACTGAGACGCTTGCGATTCGATACAGTTTTTGGTTGAAGGTTTTCCATTGGCTCAAAGTACTTCAGATAAATAATTGTGAGTCAATCACAGAAGAAATAAAAAGATACAATTGTTTGGATTATAGCTAGAGACCGGAAAAATACGCAAATTCATTTCGCGATAGGCTAAAATACAAATAGTTATACCTCAGTGCTACCTCTGCTATTGGCTCACAACTCACCTGGATGACACCCAACCAATGCTTTATAGAATCACAGGCTGCTACGTTGGGGCGTCTCACAAGACAGAAGCCAATGGGTGGGTGACATTTGACCGAGAGTACGTATAACTATGGAGTTCATCCTACAGGTCATTGAACACGCGAATTTTTCCGGTCTCTAGTTATGAGTGACTCGGTAAAATAATAGTACGACTTCTCTCGCAGACGGCCGCCAATCGCAAGGAAGAAACCGCTGTTGCGGGTATACCTTGTTGCAGTCTAATGGGTGTTCAGATTTACTCACGAAAAATGCCTGCCCCTAGTCACCAGCGTGACGCAGATGTAGGGTAATGGTGGGTAAGAGTACGCACCTAGTGGATTTTCAGTTACATCGGCGGAAGGAGAGAAGATACAGGTTTCAAAAAATTACACAATATTTTTTATTTCTTTGCTAATCATTGTAGAAAGTATTAATTATTTGTTAATCACTATACACGAATTAAAAATAAAAATTAAAAACATGTCAATCGCGTACTCTTAGCCTACTGGGAGGGTAAGAGTACGCGAGTAGGGGGTTAAGAGTACGCACTAGCAGTAATCGTAAACAAATGACCCACAGTCTTTGTAAGTGGAGCAGTCCTCGTGCCACCAGTCCTTGCAGATACCACATTGAATACAGTTCTCAGAATAAGGATTTCCACATCCTGGGCAATTAACGGAATCTTCATTATCTTCTTTGGAAATGATCGCATGCGCCGAACTCGTAGATGCGCATCGGTAATCATTTTCAAATTGCATTTCTTTAGGCCTACTTACATTAGATTTCTTCTTTGTGGGATTCATATTCTTCTTACTTGCCTTTTCTACCTTTTTGAGTGCTCTTTCTGCTTTGCCATCTCTAATTCCTTTTTCTGTCTATCTTTTTCTTCCAAGGCATTTTTTAAAGGTGAATTGGTTATTATTTCGGACTTCCTTTTATGATTTGCAGTGTCTTTTTCTCTTATTCGTGGAAGCGGAACAATTGAATGAATGGTTATAGTTATTTTGTTTTCATTGTAACTTTCTGAAGGCATAAGATCTTCATTTGGTAAGCCTGATGAGTTGCCATCCAGAACACCTGGGTTAGAGCAGGTATAGCTGGTAGACCTTCTGCATTGGGGGGTTGTTTAGCACATGGGTTATCATATTCAGTTGGTAGTCCTTCATTTAGTGGCTGTTCATCATGTCGATTAGCAGACTCAGTTGGTAGTCCTTCATTTAGTGGTTCTTCAGCACGTCGATTAGCAGAATCAGTTGGTTGTTCTTCAATTAGTGGTGCTTCAGCACTTGCATAAGAAGATTCCGTTGAAACTTCGTTCAGTGGTCGATCGGTCACTAATGAAGGTGCAATTAGTTTATCAGTTATTACATCGGGATTAAATGGAAAGATTCCCGTAACTTCAAAAGGTTTATCTGCAAGCTTAACTCTTGCAGTAGCAGTGTAGGCTTCTTTAAAAATTCCTGCTGCATCGGTAAGTCTTATTACTTCTCCTGGATGTTGAACAAGCCATTTCTCGGCTTCAGTTGCATACGCGGCTTTGAGAGGCGCAAAAAATACTTTATCTAAAGGCTGAATGACATGGCTTGAGTGAGGAGGAAGAGTCA
The DNA here is from genome assembly GCF_032445375.1 of Bacillus rossius redtenbacheri. Classification (NCBI taxonomy): domain Eukaryota; kingdom Metazoa; phylum Arthropoda; class Insecta; order Phasmatodea; family Bacillidae; genus Bacillus; species Bacillus rossius. Next base: position 38,561,743 of record NC_086342.1, on the reverse strand, counting down.
AAAATGTGATGTGGTTATTTCGGCAGAACAAAACTGCAGAAAGTGTACAACGTGTCGAGTGATCTGCTATGAGCAAGATTGGATCTTCTGCTGATGGTTTCACATGATGCACAAAATGATTCAGCCAGTCGAGAAATAGGTCTGAGTTCATAAAACCTGTCTCAGTCACGAGACTCAAAGTTCCATTTCCATATGGTACCATCCCGTACAAATGAGTTACTGGAAACAAAAAATTGGTTGTCTCTAAAGTCGGTTTACGGACGATAGTTTAACGTGACGTCATAACAAAACATTGATGAAATGATTGCATACTTTTATGAATAAAATTGAATAATTTTTATTGAATTATCACTATTTTGTATGGATACAAAGAAGGAGTGAAATGAAATCTACAATTTAATTGATAAATTTACTTTAATTTGCACTCATTAATTCAAATATGTTTATTACTTTAACGAAGAGATTATTTTAACTATAACTTTTATACATGTTTGCTATTTAACTTCTTCCAATCTATGTTATTCTGTTAAGGATAGGACGATGATAGGAAAAGTAGGAAACGAATCGGAGTGTTTCAAGTTTAATGTGCCTCGAAAAAGTCAAATCGATGGTTGTTCCAATCGAGTGGGAGAGAGATAGATGCGGCGCAAGCGTACAATGAGCGTAACGGGACAATGTGCGTTACGGGACACTTTTTAGTGCGTGCAGCCGGGGTTCATCGATTTATTAGACGTTGTTACGTCAAAAAGAACAAAAATTTGCAGTTCACTAATGTTATACGAAAAGAAAAGTTCTAGAATAAGACTGTGTTCTTATTAATTTATGCTACTATTAAATAAAATATAAGATTGACCTACAGCATTAGTGAGGCATAAATCAAAGCTATTTGCAATATATAACATGCAAAAGTTTAAACATAACTCGCTACATTAATGTTTTTCCTGTTATTCAAAGAGAAGCTAGAACTAGTTAGGATAAGAGTACGCACAGGGAGGGTAAGAGTACGCACAGGGAGGGTAAGAGTACGCAGTGATCAGATGTTGCGTACTCTTGGCCTCCCGAGCAATGTTTCACAAAACCGTCAACAGATGCCAGCACGTTAAACAAACAGAAGCTTTGACCACTGTGTGTTGTTGCAAACGAAATGTACTTTACTTTGACATAGGTCTTAACAATAGTTGTGCAACTTAACTTACTTAAAAACCTTACGTTAGACATTCTAAATATTACATACAATAATAGAAAAACTGTAATTGACCTTGTAGTTCGGTAACAAAGAAGAGCACATTGATGAAAATACGGTGTCTTCTTCTGCAGTTATAGACGCACTAAAGCGTCATAACGAGAAAGGAATTCAGTGTTGGTAACAGCACGAAATTTCAATGCGTACTCTTACCCACCGTTACCCTACACGTACTTCAAGTCCACTTTGCTGCCAATGAACCTGCGATGTGACTGATTTCATAGACGTTCTGCTGCACTCGGGGTCTTGCGACAGACAACCACACTGCGTCTACAAGACGAGTGTTGTAGCCCGCTGTGTGAGCTACTCAAACTTTCTATGGACCTTATTGGTAGAGACCTGCAAAATTCGCGGATTCATTCGGTGATAGGCTAGAATTCAAACACATATCCCTCTTAGATAATTTTGATATTGGCTTACTGTTCATCTTGGCGAATATCAACCAATTATAAACCCTCAAGCAAAGAAGGATCGAATCACAGACAAACCATCTGAGACGACTTACAAGTCAACAACCAATGAACTTTCGTTATTTGCCCATTGTACAGGAGAATGTGCAGTCCATCCTGAAGGCCATCGACACCGCGAATTTTGCAGGTCTCTACTTATTGGATTTTAAAACATTTTTGTTTAGGCATAATTTTATTTAAATGGCAAACAGATTTTTAACTTCTTATTTGATAATTTTCATTGCCCGTTTATCACTCCAGCAAACCTAGGTAGGAAATTTGTGCTAAGTAGGTTGGCAACATGTTTTTAATTGTCTTTATGTTTACGCATTTTATTAAGTTTTTAGTAAGTTTAGGTTTATATGTATCTTTGTTTAAACGTAATAAAAAATGATCTGTTGAAAGACCTAGTGTAAGCGCGCCGCCGAATGACGTTAAGGCCCCCGCCTACCCGGGCACACACACGGTGCGCAGAGCTTCAGGAAAAACAACGAGATTACAAAACTACCCGAGATATCCGAGTGGGGACTGCTTACGAAGAGTTCGCTGGGGTTTGAAAATTACTTTTTATTTCGGATTAAGTTTTTAAACTGTATTTTTATAAGAGTTAAAATGGCTAAAACGCATGCATTCAGAGTAATTTTTAAGCGCAAAACAACCGGTACAGATTTTAGAAAGCTCTTGAGGGACTTGCATTACACCTTTGTCTTCATTTCTCGGCCATATAATGTTACGGTCACCGCTCATATGCACTGGGAGAAGACTGCGCGCCAGTCCAGAGGAGACACCGCGCTAGAAGCACCAGCGAGCGTCGCACTTATCATCCCGCCTCACTGACACACATACACCCTTGACGAGGCGGGCCCCTTAAGGGGGTCCTCCCATTTCAGGTCAAGATTTTATATTTACAGTAATTACAGATAAACTTGTAGACTTTTACAATTTTTTAACTTTCACGCAATGAAAAATATATGCAGCGCATACTTTTTGCATAATTAGCTGTCAAAGTTACATTTTTAACGTTTTTGGGTTGAACAAATATGGAGAATTTAATTTATTGCAGAACTGAAACTTTTTCGGTTTAACTGCAATTCAACTGGCTACTTCAAGAAATGGTTTGAATTTCTTTCAGAAAATATTAATTAATTTTACCTGGCATTTAAAAATTCTCAAATTTGTTACGATTTTGACAGCCAAGAAACATGAAATGAGTTTTTGTGATAGAAATGCAAGCCATATCACGAAGTAGCCAGTTGCATTGCAGTTAAACTTAAAAAGTTTCAGTTCTGTAATAAATTAAATTCTACCTTATTTGTACAACCCGAAAACATAAAAAAAGTAACTTTGGCAGCTAATTATGCAAAAAAAGTATGCGCTGTATATATTTTTCATTTCGTGAAAGTTAAACAGTTGGAAAAGTCTAAAAGTTGATCAGTAGGGCCATGCATACTTCGCGAAAAGATTCCGAGACTAGCTGAAAGTTAAAACACTGTAGCATCATCTGTGTTTCGTGATTGGGTGAGTTTCTTTCGGGTACATGGTTGTTGTTGAAACACCAATCACAGTAATTCATTGCGGAAACAAATGCGTCCTGAGTGGCTCAGCCAAATAAGGCAACTAATTCTCTCGCAGACGGCCGCCAATCACAAGGAAGAAACCGCTGGTGTGCGTATAACTTGTTGCAGTCTAGTATGCGTTCAGATCTATTCGCGAAAAATGCCTGCCCCTATTGATCAGTAGAGATCGGAAAAATTCGCGGGTTCATTTCGCGATAGGCTAAAATACAAATAATTATACCTCAGTGCTGCCTCTGCTATTGGCTCACAACTTACCTGGATGCCTCTGGGCCAATGAGAAACACCCAACTAAAGCTTTATCGAATCACAGGCTGCTACGTTGGGACGTCTCACAATACAGCAGCCAATGAGTGGGTGACATTTGACCGAGAGTACGTATAACTATGGAGTTCATCCTAGAGGTCATTGAACCTGCGAATTTTCCCGGTCCCTATTGATCAGTGATTAATATAAATGTAAAATCACGACCTGAAATGGGAGGCACCCCCTTAAACCCGAGGTGGAAGGGGGAAGTGGCCGGGCGCTGGGGCCGACTGCGGGAGTTGACCGCGGAGTACCTGCTCCTGCGCCGTGGAGTACCTACTGGTGCTCCTGACTCACCCGGTGCGCGCGAAGTTGCTGAAGTAGAGCATGACGGCCTCGGACAGCCCCGCCTCCAGCCTCGTGTAGTTCCTTGGGGAGTTGCCGAGTCCCGCCGCCAGGGGCGCTCCGAACACGTAGGGCAGTTCTTCGCCGTGCGCCGTGCCCATGCGCTGACAACACACACACACACACACGCGCGGAGTTGGGAGCTGTCACGCTTGACGGGAACACGTCTTTAAAATAGCTTCCATAGTGGGGAGGCAATTAAAAAAAAGGAATGGTAACAAAATCACGGGGGATACAGTTCGGTGTTGCAACCACATATCTATCATCTCCATCCAAAATTTGATTACACCACTGGACAGCTAAAGGATCTAAAGAATTCGTTATGTCAAGTGAGGACTGTGACGCATCGCGCGCTGTGGAGAGGGAAGTGCCGCCATTTTGAGGTAATTTTGCTGCGTTTCAGGATTTCCATTTAGTATAACTTTTGACTCGGGGAAGCTACGACGTTCGTTTGAGTTTCAATCGTCAGCTCTCGTCAAAATATATCGATTGCATGTACTAATAAAATATTAGTGTATAATAGTTACAGTGAATATATATGGTGTTAAAATAAAAATAATGGTTATAACATACACAAAATAGCGTATTTTATATTTTGTATAGAAAATATTACCTGTAACGTACACGTATTCACGAACAACACACGGCCGTGTCAATGACACAGCCACACCCCATTTTTTTAACCTCGTCTTGAAGGTTTTAAACCTCTTTTTGAACATACTTCTTAAAAAAGTAATAAATAATATAATAAACAAAAATAAAGAATAAATAAATAAAAATAATATCTATACTGATAAGCTGAAGACGACAGTAGTATATAAAAGGGGCTCCGGACACGGGATTCGCCAGGAGGTGCCGACCGCCATCTTAGATTGAGACATCACGGCGGCCATCTTGGTGTCAAATTTACTCACAATTCCTCAAAATTCCTAGAAATGACCTTATTATGAGGGAAAAATTCCCATTTTGAGGGAAAATTTCCCAATTCATTCCTGAAAAACGTTAAAAGCATGAAAATTCCTAAAAAATGATTCAAGAATTCACCAGAGGCTTATTCGAGGCTTTTAAATGGATAACTTTAAGCCTCAATGGGGAAGTTTTTGTATTTTACCTTTTAATAAATCCAGATTTTTGAATTTTTTGGAAAAAAAAGGGGGGTTGTCTGTAAAGTCTGTTTACGAACGATGATTTTACGTGATAACGTCATAAGATTAAATTGCTGCTTTTAAAAAGCCCGCCCTAACCTGTTTGATATTATAGAAGATTTTCTCGCACGATGGTTGGCTGGTTCTTGCACGCTCTGCTCAAGCGGAACGTGACAATTTTTCGTGCGTTCAGCCGGCGTTCGTCGATTTATAAGACGTTATCACGTCAAAAGGGAAATTTTTTCTCAAAACGGGAATTTTTCCCATGGAATACGGAAATTTATAGGAATTTTGAGGAATTTCGAGTCATTTTTGAGGAATTTTGAGGAAATATGGCCGCTGTGACGTCAGGGAGATCGGTCATTTACTGGCTCCACGCTCGACAACCAGTAGTATACTACTGTGCATGCCTGGATATTATTGTTTCCAATTACAGTACTTCTATGATGCCTCTTGCCAGAGACAATGAAAACTTTATTACAGCTCGAAAATCTCTTTAAATAGGTCGTGGGGCAAATGCCTTACACGCCTTGTGAATTTTTTTTCTTATTTTCTTTTAAGTTTTATTGAGGGCTATTTGTAATATTTTAACTATATACCTTCCTTGCATTTGTTATTCTGAGAAAATATTTTGAGCACATATTCACTTAATGTATTGCAGTATGTAGGCTATATAAAATAATGTCCTAGATTTAAATATTAATAGTATCAACTGTAATCGCTGTAGAGTGTTGGTACAAGGTCACAATTAAAGAGTAACTCAAAACAGTTTTAGATAAGTGCATGCGCGAGTACTGCTTCGTTGGTTTCTCGCTTGCAGCGCCACCTACGCAAAATGGCGACTCATGAGAGTAAGGTGTTTCGTGTTCTGCATTTCGCCAAGAGTGAATCTGTAATTTAACTTAAACGCGCTTTTCGTTTAAAATTTAATTGTGATCCCCCATGTGCCAAAAACATCCACCGAATGTCGCGATGACAGAGCTAATTTTTTTTTCCGCTTGCCTCCACGTTCACCTGTTATAAAGCCATGAGATATTTTTCCTTTGGGGCTTTATAAAAGAGGGTGTCTACGTTCCGCAACTACCTAATGATTTGCCAGAGTTGAGACACAGAATTGCAGAGGCTGTTGCTTCCATTACTCCGGACTTGTTAACCAAGTTGTGGGAAGAATCGGATCATCAGATGTCGGTGATTTTACGCCCAAGGACGCGGCTACAACCAAAGAAGCCAACCTACTTCGAACAATGGCCGTGAAAGCATGCGAACGTTATTAGTTGGTACACCATGTTGGAGTCTAATGGTCACTCAGATTTTTTTGGGGATAAAAACATGCCCCTCGTTACAATTAGTCTGATTGAACAGTTGTAGTATAGGTACTCTTGGAACTGGGACACGGGACGTAGTGTATGTGGTTGTCTATCCTAGCTGTTGTAGTACAGGTAGTATTGTAACTGGGACACGGGAAGTAGTGTATGTGGTTGTCTAAGCTAGCTGTTGTAGTATTGTACAGGTACTATTGTAACTGGGACACGGGAAGTAGTGTATGTGGTTGTCTAAGCTAGCTGTTGTAGTATTGTACAGGTACTATTGTAACTGGGACACGGGAAGTAGTGTATGTGGTTGTCTAAGCTAGCTGTTGTAGTATTGTACAGGTACTATTGTAACTGGGACACGGGAAGTAGTGTATGTGGTTGTCTAAGCTAGCTGTTGTAGTATTGTATAGGTAGTATTGTAACTGGGACACGGGAAGTAGTGTATGTTGTTGTCTAAGCTAGCTGTTGTAGTATTGTATAGGTAGTATTGTAACTGGGACACGGGAAGTAGTGTATGTGGTTGTCTAAGCTAGCTGTTGTAGTATTGTACAGGTACTATTGTAACTGGGACACGGGAAGTAGTGTATGTGGTTGTCTAAGCTAGCTGTTGTAGTATTGTACAGGTAATATTGTAACTGGAACACGGGAAGTAGTGTATGTGGTTGTCCAAGCTAGCTGTTGTAGTATTGTACAGGTAGTATTGTAACTGGGACACGGGAAGTAGTGTATGTGGTTGTCTAAGCTAGCTGTTGTAGTATTGTACAGGTACTATTGTAACTGGGACACGGGAAGTAGTGTATGTGGTTGTCTATCCTAGCTGTTGTAGTACAGGTAGTATTGTAACTGGGACACGGGAAGTAGTGTATGTGGTTGTCTAAGCTAGCTGTTGTAGTATTGTACAGGTACTATTGTAACTGGGACACGGGAAGTAGTGTATGTGGTTGTCTAAGCTAGCTGTTGTAGTATTGTACAGGTACTATTGTAACTGGGACACGGGAAGTAGTGTATGTGGTTGTCTAAGCTAGCTGTTGTAGTATTGTACAGGTACTATTGTAACTGGGACATGGGAAGTAGTGTATGTGGTTGTCTAAGCTAGCTGTTGTAGTATTGTAAAGGTACTATTGTAACTGGGACACGGGAAGTAGTGAATGTGGTTGTCTAAGCTAGCTGTTGTAGTATTGTACAGGTACTATTGTAACTGGGACACGGGAAGTAGTGTATGTGGTTGTCTATCCTAGCTGTTGTAGTACAGGTAGTATTGTAACTGGGACACGGGAAGTAGTGTATGTGGTTGTCTAAGCTAGCTGTTGTAGTATTGTACAGGTACTATTGTAACTGGGACACGGGAAGTAGTGTATGTGGTTGTCCAAGCTAGCTGTTGTAGTATTGTACAGGTAGTATTGTAACTGGGACACGGGAAGTAGTGTATGTGGTTGTCTAAGCTAGCTGTTGTAGTATTGTACAGGTACTATTGTAACTGGGACACGGGAAGTAGTGTATGTGGTTGTCTATCCTAGCTGTTGTAGTACAGGTACTATTGTAACTGGGATACGGGAAGTAGTGTATGTGGTTGTCTAAGCCAGCTGTTGTAGTATTGTACAGGTACTATTGTAACTGGGACACTGGAAGTAGTGTATGTGGTTGTCCAAGCTAGCTGTTGTAGTATTGTACAGGTACTATTGTAACTGGGACACGGGAAGTAGTGTATGTGGTTGTCTAAGCTAGCTGTTGTAGTATTGTACAGGTACTATTGTAACTGGGACACGGGAAGTAGTGTATGTGGTTGTCTATCCTAGCTGTTGTAGTACAGGTAGTATTGTAACTGGGACACGGGAAGTAGTGTATGTGGTTGTCTAAGCTAGCTGTTGTAGTATTGTACAGGTACTATTGTAACTGGGACACGGGAAGTAGTGTAAGTGGTTGTCTAAGCTAGCTGTTTTAGTATTGTATAGGTACTATTGTAACTGGGACACGGGAAGTAGTGTATGTGGTTGTCTAAGCTAGCTGTTGTAGTATTGTACAGGTACTATTGTAACTGGGACACGGGAAGTAGTGTATGTGGTTGTCTAAGCTAGCTGTTGTAGTATTGTACAGGTACTATTGTAACTGGGACACGGGAAGTAGTGTATGTGGTTGTCTATCCTAGCTGTTAAGTACAGGTAGTATTGTAACTGGGACACGGGAAGTAGTGTATGTGGTTGTCTAAGCTAGCTGTTGTAGTATTGTACAGGTACTATTGTAACTGGGACACGGGAAGTAGTGTATGTGGTTGTCTAAGCTAGCTGTTGTAGTATTGTACAGGTACTATTGTAACTGGGACACGGGAAGTAGTGTATGTGGTTGTCTAAGCTAGCTGTTGTAGTATTGTACAGGTACTATTGTAACTGGGACACGGGAAGTTGTGTATGTGGTTGTCTAAGCTAGCTGTTGTAGTATTGTACAGGTACTATTGTAACTGGGACACGGGAAGTAGTGTATGTGGTTGTCTAAGCTAGCTGTTGTAGAATTGTACAGGTACTATTTTAACTGGGACACGGGAAGTAGTGTATGTGGTTGTCTATCCTAGCTGTTGTAGTAAAGGTAGTATTGTAACTGGGACACGGGAAGTAGTAGATGTGGTTGTCTAAGCTAGCTGTTGTAGTATTGTACAGGTACTATTGTAACTGGGACACGGGAAGTAGTGTATGTGGTTGTCTAAGCTAGCTGTTGTAGTATTGTACAGGTACTATTGTAACTGGGACACGGGAAGTAGTGTATGTGGTTGTCTAAGCTAGCTGTTGTAGTATTGTACAGGTACTATTGTAACTGGGACACGGGAAGTAGTGTATGTGGTTGTCTAAGCTAGCTGTTGTAGTATTGTACCGGTACTATTGTAACTGGGACACGGGAAGTAGTGTATGTGGTTGTCTATCCTAGCTGTTGTAGTATTGTACAGGTACTATTGTAACTGGGACACGGGAAGTAGTGTATGTGGTTGTCTATCCTAGCTGTTGTAGTACAGGTAGTATTGTAACTGCGACACGGGAAGTAGTGTATGTGGTTGTCTAAGCTAGCTGTTGTAGTATTGTACAGGTACTATTGTAACTGGGACACGGGAAGTAGTGTATGATGTTGTCTAAGCTAGCTGTTGTAGTATTGTACAGGTACTATTGTAACTGGGACACGGGAAGTAGTAGATGTGGTTGTCTAAGCTAGCTGTTGGAGTATTGTACAGGTACTATTGTAACTGGGACACGGGAAGTAGTGTATGTGGTTGTCTATCCTAGCTGTTGTAGTACAGGTAGTATTGTAACTGGGACACGGGAAGTAGTGTATGTGGTTGTCTAAGCTAGCTGTTGTAGTATTGTACAGGTAGTATTGTAACTGGGACACGGGAAGTAGTGTATGTGGTTGTCTAAGCTAGCTGTTGTAGTATTGTACAGGTACTATTGTAACTGGGACACGGGAAGTAGTGTATGTGGTTGTCTAAGCTAGCTGTTGTAGTATTGTACAGGTACTATTGTAACTGGGACACGGGAAGTAGTGTATGTGGTTGTCTATCCTAGCTGTTGTAGTACAGGTAGTATTGTAACTGGGACACGGGAAGTAGTGTATGTGGTTGTCTAAGCTAGCTGTTGTAGTATTGTACAGGTACTATTGTAACTGGGACACGGGAAGTAGTGTAAGTGGTTGTCTAAGCTAGCTGTTTTAGTATTGTATAGGTACTATTGTAACTGGGACACGGAAAGTAGTGTATGTGGTTGTCTAAGCTAGCTGTTGTAGTATTGTACAGGTACTATTGTAACTGGGACACGGGAAGTAGTGTATGTGGTTGTCTAAGCTAGCTGTTGTAGTATTGTACAGGTACTATGGTAACTGGGACACGGGAAGTAGTGTATGTGGTTGTCTATCCTAGCTGTTGTAGTACAGGTAGTATTGTAACTGGGACACGGGAAGTAGTGTATGTGGTTGTCTAAGCTAGCTGTTGTAGTATTGTACAGGTAGTATTGTAACTGGGACACGGGAAGTAGTGTATGTGGTTGTCTAAGCTAGCTGTTGTAGTATTGTACAGGTACTATTGTAACTGGGACACGGGAAGTAGTGTATGTGGTTGTCTAAGCTAGGTGTTGTAGTATTGTACAGGTACTATTGTAACTGGGACACGGGAAGTTGTGTATGTGGTTGTCTAAGCTAGCTGTTGTAGTATTGTACAGGTACTATTGTAACTGGGACACGGGAAGTAGTGTATGTGGTTGTCTAAGCTAGCTGTTGTAGTATTGTACAGGTACTATTGTAACTGGGACACGGGAAGTAGTGTATGTGGTTGTCTATCCTAGCTGTTGTAGTACAGGTAGTATTGTAACTGGGACACGGGAAGTAGTAGATGTGGTTGTCTAAGCTAGCTGTTGTAGTATTGTACAGGTACTATTGTAACTGGGACACGGGAAGTAGTGTATGTGGTTGTCTAAGCTAGCTGTTGTAGTATTGTACAGGTACTATTGTAACTGGGACACGGGAAGTAGTGTATGTGGTTGTCTAAGCTAGCTGTTGTAGTATTGTACAGGTACTATTGTAACTGGGACACGGGAAGTAGTGTATGTGGTTGTCTAAGCTAGCTGTTGTAGTATTGTACAGGTACTATTGTAACTGGGACACGGGAAGTAGTGTATGTGGTTGTCTAAGCTAGCTGTTGTAGTATTGTACAGGTACTATTGTAACTGGGACACGGGAAGTAGTGTATGTGGTTGTCTAAGCTAGCTGTTGTAGTATTGTACAGGTACTATTGTAACTGGGACACGGGAAGTAGTGTATGTGGTTGTCTAAGCTAGCTGTTGTAGTATTGTACAGGTACTATTGTAACTGGGACACGGGAAGTTGTGTATGTGGTTGTCTAAGCTAGCTGTTGTAGTATTGTACAGGTACTATTGTAACTGGGACACGGGAAGTAGTGTATGTGGTTGTCTAAGCTAGCTGTTGTAGAATTGTACAGGTACTATTTTAACTGGGACACGGGAAGTAGTGTATGTGGTTGTCTATCCTAGCTGTTGTAGTAAAGGTAGTATTGTAACTGGGACACGGGAAGTAGTAGATGTGGTTGTCTAAGCTAGCTGTTGTAGTATTGTACAGGTACTATTGTAACTGGGACACGGGAAGTAGTGTATGTGGTTGTCTAAGCTAGCTGTTGTAGTATTGTACAGGTACTATTGTAACTGGGACACGGGAAGTAGTGTATGTGGTTGTCTAAGCTAGCTGTTGTAGTATTGTACAGGTACTATTGTAACTGGGACACGGGAAGTAGTGTATGTGGTTGTCTAAGCTAGCTGTTGTAGTATTGTACAGGTACTATTGTAACAGGGACACGGGAAGTAGTGTATGTGGTTGTCTATCCTAGCTGTTGTAGTATTGTACAGGTACTATTGTAACTGGGACACGGGAAGTAGTGTATGTGGTTGTCTATCCTAGCTGTTGTAGTACAGGTAGTATTGTAACTGCGACACGGGAAGTAGTGTATGTGGTTGTCTAAGCTAGCTGTTGTAGTATTGTACAGGTACTATTGTAACTGGGACACGGGAAGTAGTGTATGATGTTGTCTAAGCTAGCTGTTGTAGTATTGTACAGGTACTATTGTAACTGGGACACGGGAAGTAGTAGATGTGGTTGTCTAAGCTAGCTGTTGGAGTATTGTACAGGTACTATTGTAACTGGGACACGGGAAGTAGTGTATGTGGTTGTCTATCCTAGCTGTTGTAGTACAGGTAGTATTGTAACTGGGACACGGGAAGTAGTGTATGTGGTTGTCTAAGCTAGCTGTTGTAGTATTGTACAGGTAGTATTGTAACTGGGACACGGGAAGTAGTGTATGTGGTTGTCTAAGCTAGCTGTTGTAGTATTGTACAGGTACTATTGTAACTGGGACACGGGAAGTAGTGTATGTGGTTGTCTAAGCTAGCTGTTGTAGTATTGTACAGGTACTATTGTAACTGGGACACGGGAAGTAGTGTATGTGGTTGTCTATCCTAGCTGTTGTAGTACAGGTAGTATTGTAACTGGGACACGGGAAGTAGTGTATGTGGTTGTCTAAGCTAGCTGTTGTAGTATTGTACAGGTACTATTGTAACTGGGACACGGGAAGTAGTGTAAGTGGTTGTCTAAGCTAGCTGTTTTAGTATTGTATAGGTACTATTGTAACTGGGACACGGGAAGTAGTGTATGTGGTTGTCTAAGCTAGCTGTTGTAGTATTGTACAGGTACTATTGTAACTGGGACACGGGAAGTAGTGTATGTGGTTGTCTAAGCTAGCTGTTGTAGTATTGTACAGGTACTATGGTAACTGGGACACGGGAAGTAGTGTATGTGGTTGTCTATCCTAGCTGTTGTAGTACAGGTAGTATTGTAACTGGGACACGGGAAGTAGTGTATGTGGTTGTCTAAGCTAGCTGTTGTAGTATTGTACAGGTAGTATTGTAACTGGGACACGGGAAGTAGTGTATGTGATTGTCTAAGCTAGCTGTTGTAGTATTGTACAGGTACTATTGTAACTGGGACACGGGAAGTAGTGTATGTGGTTGTCTAAGCTAGGTGTTGTAGTATTGTACAGGTACTATTGTAACTGGGACACGGGAAGTTGTGTATGTGGTTGTCTAAGCTAGCTGTTGTAGTATTGTACAGGTACCATTGTAACTGGGACACGGGAAGTAGTGTATGTGGTTGTCTAAGCTAGCTGTTGTAGTATTGTACAGGTACTATTGTAACTGGGACACGGGAAGTAGTGTATGTGGTTGTCTATCCTAGCTGTTGTAGTACAGGTAGTATTGTAACTGGGACACGGGAAGTAGTAGATGTGGTTGTCTAAGCTAGCTGTTGTAGTATTGTACAGGTACTATTGTAACTGGGACACGGGAAGTAGTGTATGTGGTATTCTAAGCTAGCTGTTGTAGTATTGTACAGGTACTATTGTAACTGGGACACGGGAAGTAGTGTATGTGGTTGTCTAAGCTAGCTGTTGTAGTATTGTACAGGTACTATTGTAACTGGGACACGGGAAGTAGTGTATGTGGTTGTCTAAGCTAGCTGTTGTAGTATTGTACAGGTACTATTGTAACTGGGACACGGGAAGTAGTGTATGTGGTTGTCTATCCTAGCTGTTGTAGTACAGGTAGTATTGTAACTGGGACACGGGAAGTAGTAGATGTGGTTGTCTAAGCTAGCTGTTGTAGTATTGTACAGGTACCTTTGTAACTGGGACACGGGAAGTAGTGTATGTGGTTGTCTAAGCTAGCTGTTGTAGTATTGTACAGGTAGTATTGTAACTGGGACACTGGAAGTAGTGTATGTGGTTGTCTAAGCTAGCTGTTGTAGTACAGGTACTAATGTAACTGGGACACGGGAAGTTGTAGATGTGGTTGTCTAAGATAGCTGTTGTAGTATTGTACAGGTACTATTGTAACTGGGACACGGGAAGTAGTGTATGTGGTTGTCTAAGCTAGCTGTTGTAGTATTGTACAGGTACTATTGTAACTGGGTCACGGGAAGTAGTGTATGTGGTTGTCTAAGCTAGCTGTTGTAGTATTGTACAGGTACTATTGTAACTGGGACACGGGAAGTAGTGTATGTGGTTGTCTAAGCTAGCTGTTGTAGTATTGTACAGGTACTATTGTAACTGGGACACGGGAAGTAGTGTATGTGGTTGTCTATCCTAGCTGTTGTAGTATTGTACAGGTACTATTGTAACTGGGACACGGGAAGTAGTGTATGTGGTTGTCTATCCTAGCTATTGTAGTACAGGTAGTATTGTAACTGGGACACGGGAAGTAGTGTATGTGGTTGTCTAAGCTAGCTGTTGTAGTATTGTACAGGTACTATTTTAACTGGGACACGGGAAGTAGTGTATGTGGTTGTCTATCCTAGCTGTTGTAGTACAGGTAGTATTGTAACTGGGACACGGGAAGTAGTAGATGTGGTTGTCTAAGCTAGCTGTTGTAGTATTGTACAGGTACTATTGTAACTGGGACACGGGAAGTAGTGTATGTGGTTGTCTAAGCTAGCTGTTGTAGTATTGTACAGGTAGTATTGTAACTGGGACACTGGAAGTAGTGTATGTGGTTGTCTAAGCTAGCTGTTGTAGTACAGGTACTAATGTAACTGGGACACGGGAAGTAGTAGATGTGGTTGTCTAAGCTAGCTGTTGTAGTATTGTACAGGTACTATTGTAACTGGGACACGGGAAGTAGTGTATGTGGTTGTCTAAGCTAGCTGTTGTAGTATTGTACAGGTACTATTGTAACTGGGTCACGGGAAGTAGTGTATGTGGTTGTCTAAGCTAGCTGTTGTAGTATTGTACAGGTACTATTGTAACTGGGACACGGGAAGTAGTGTATGTGGTTGTCTAAGCTAGCTGTTGTAGTATTGTACAGGTACTATTGTAACTGGGACACGGGAAGTAGTGTATGTGGTTGTCTATCCTAGCTGTTGTAGTATTGTACAGGTACTATTGTAACTGGGACACGGGAAGTAGTGTATGTGATTGTCTATCCTAGCTATTGTAGTACAAATAGTATTGTAACTGGGACACGGGAAGTAGTGTATGTGGTTGTCTAAGCTAGCTGTTGTAGTATTGTACAGGTACTATTGCAACTGGGACACGGGAAGTAGTGTATGTGGTTGTCTAAGCTAGCTGTTGTAGTATTGTACAGGTACTATTGTAACTGGGACACGGGAAGTAGTAGATGTGGTTGTCTAAGCTAGCTGTTGTAGTATTGTACAGGTACTATTGTAACTGGGACACAGGAAGTAGTGTATGTGGTTGTCTAAGCTAGCTGTTGTAGTATTGTACAGGTACTATTGTAAATGGGACACGGGAAGTAGTGTATGTGGTTGTCTATCCTAGCTGTTGTAGTACAGGTAGTATTGTAACTGGGACACGGGAAGTAGTGTATGTGGTTGTCTAAGCTAGCTGTTGTAGTATTGTACAGGTACTATTGTAACTGGGACACGGGAAGTAGTGTAAGTGGTTGTCTAAGCTAGCTGTTTTAGTATTGTATAGGTACTATTGTAACTGGGACACGGGAAGTAGTGTATGTGGTTGTCTAAGCTAGCTGTTGTAGTATTGTACAGGTACTATTGTAACTGGGACACGGGAAGTAGTGTATGTGGTTGTCTAAGCTAGCTGTTGTAGTATTGTACGGGTACTATTGTAACTGGGACACGGGAAGTAGTGTTTGTGGTTGTCTATCCTAGCTGTTGTAGTACAGGTAGTATTGTAACTGGGACACGGGAAGTAGTGTATGTGGTTGTCTAAGCTAGCTGTTGTAGTATTGTACAGGTACTATTGTAACTGGGACACGGGAAGTAGTGTATGTGGTTGTCTAAGCTAGCTGTTGTAGTATTGTACAGGTACTATTGTAACTGGGACACGGGAAGTAGTGTATGTGGTTGTCTATCCTAGCTGTTGTAGTATTGTACAGGTACTATTGTAACTGGGACACGGGAAGTAGTGTATGTGGTTGTCTATCCTAGCTTTTGTAGTACAGGTAGTATTGTAACTGGGACACGGGAAGTAGTGTATGTGGTTGTCTAAGCTAGCTGTTGTAGTATTGTACAGGTACTATTGTAACTGGGACACGGGAAGTAGTGTATGTGGTTGTCTAAGCTAGCTGTTGTAGTATTGTACAGGTACTATTGTAACTGGGACACGGAAAGTAGTAGATGTGGTTGTCTAAGCTAGCTGTTGTAGTATTGTAGAGGTACTATTGTAACTGGGACACGGGAAGTAGTGTATGTGGTTGTCTATCCTAGCTGTTGTAGTACAGGTAGTATTGTAACTGGGACACGGGAAGTAGTGTATGTAGTTGTCTAAGCTAGCTGTTGTAGTATTGTACAGGTACTATTGTAACTGGGACACGGGAAGTAGTGTATGTGGTTGTCTAAGCTAGCTGTTGTAGTATTGTACAGGTACTATTGTAACTGGGACACGGGAAGTAGTGTATGTGGTTGTCTATCCTAGCTGTTGTAGTACAGGTAGTATTGTAACTGGGACACGGGAAGTAGTAGATGTGGTTGTCTAAGCTAGCTGTTGTAGTATTGTACAGGTACTATTGTAACTGGGACACGGGAAGAAGTGTTTGTGGTTGTCTAAGCTAGCTGTTGTAGTATTGTACAGGTACTATTGTAACTGGGACACGGGAAGTAGTGTATGTGGTTGTCTAAGCTAGCTGTTGTAGTATTGTACAGGTACTATTGTAACTGGGACACGGGAAGTAGTGTATGTGGTTGTCTAAGCTAGCTGTTGTAGTATTGTACAGGTACTATTGTAACTGGGACACGGGAAGTAGTGTATGTGGTTGTCTATCCTAGCTGTTGTAGTACAGGTAGTATTGTAACTGGGACACGGGAAGTAGTAGATGTGGTTTTCTAAGCTAGCTGTTGTAGTATTGTACAGGTACTATTGTAACTGGGACACGGGAAGTAGTGTATGTGGTTGTCTAAGCTAGCTGTTGTAGTATTGTACAGGTAGTATTGTAACTGGGACACTGGAAGTAGTGTATGTGGTTGTCTAAGCTAGCTGTTGTAGTACAGGTACTAATGTAACTGGGACACGGGAAGTAGTAGATGTGGTTGTCTAAGCTAGCTGTTGTAGTATTGTACAGGTACTATTGTAACTGGGACACGGGAAGTAGTGTATGTGGTTGTCTAAGCTAGCTGTTGTAGTATTGTACAGGTACTATTGTAACTGGGTCACGGGAAGTAGTGTATGTGGTTGTCTAAGCTAGCTGTTGTAGTATTGTACAGGTACTATTGTAACTGGGACACGGGAAGTAGTGTATGTGGTTGTCTAAGCTAGCTGTTGTAGTATTGTACAGGTACTATTGTAACTGGGACACGGGAAGTAGTGTATGTGGTTGTCTATCCTAGCTGTTGTAGTATTGTACAGGTACTATTGTAACTGGGACACGGGAAGTAGTGTATGTGGTTGTCTATCCTAGCTATTGTAGTACAGGTAGTATTGTAACTGGGACACGGGAAGTAGTGTATGTGGTTGTCTAAGCTAGCTGTTGTAGTATTGTACAGGTACTATTGCAACTGGGACACGGGAAGTAGTGTATGTGGTTGTCTAAGCTAGCTGTTGTAGTATTGTACAGGTACTATTGTATCTGGAACACGGGAAGTAGTAGATGTGGTTGTCTAAGCTAGCTGTTGTAGTATTGTACAGGTACTATTGTAACTGGGACACGGGAAGTAGTGTATGTGGTTGTCTAAGCTAGCTGTTGTAGTATTGTACAGGTACTATTGTAACTGGGACACGGGAAGTAGTGTATGTGGTTGTCTAAGCTAGCTGTTGTAGTATTGTACAGGTACTATTGTAACTGGGACACGGGAAGTAGTGTATGTGGTTGTCTAAGCTAGCTGTTGTAGTATTGTACAGGTACTATTGTAACTGGGACACGGGAAGTAGTGTATGTGGTTGTCTAAGCTAGCTGTTGTAGTATTGTACAGGTACTATTGTAACTGGGACACGGGAAGTAGTGTATGTGGTTGTCTATCCTAGCTGTTGTAGTATTGTACAGGTACTATTGTAACTGGGACACGGGAAGTAGTGTATGTGGTTGTCTATCCTAGCTTTTGTAGTACAGGTAGTATTGTAACTGGGACACGGGAAGTAGTGTATGTGGTTGTCTAAGCTAGCTGTTGTACTATTGTACAGGTACTATTGTAACTGGGACACGGGAAGTAGTGTATGTGGTTGTCTAAGCTAGCTGTTGTAGTATTGTACAGGTACTATTGTAATTGGGACTTGGGAAGTAGTAGATGTGGTTGTCTAAGCTAGCTGTTGTAGTATTGTACAGGTACTATTGTAACTGGGACACGGGAAGTAGTGTATGTGGTTGTCTATCCTAGCTGTTGTAGTACAGGTAGTATTGTAACTGGGACACGGGAAGTAGTGTATGTGGTTGTCTAAGCTAGCTGTTGTAGTATTGTACAGGTACTATTGTAACTGGGACACGGGAAGTAGTGTATGTGGTTGTCTAAGCTAGCTGTTGTAGTATTGTACAGGTACTATTGTAACTGGGACACGGGAAGTAGTAGATGTGGTTGTCTAAGCTAGCTGTTGTAGTATTGTACAGGTACTATTGTAACTGGGACACGGGAAGTAGTGTATGTGGTTGTCTAAGCTAGCTGTTGTAGTATTGTACAGGTACTATTGTAACTGGGACACGGGAAGTAGTGTATGTGGTTGTCTAAGCTAGCTGTTGTAGTATTGTACAGGTACTATTGTAACTGGGACACGGGAAGTAGTGTATGTGGTTGTCTAAGCTAGCTATTGTAGTATTGTACAGGTACTATTGTAACTGGGACACGGGAAGTAGTGTATGTGGTTGTCTATCCTAGCTGTTGTAGTAGAGGTAGTATTGTAACTGGGACACGGGAAGTAGTAGATGTGGTTGTCTAAGCTAGCTGTTGTAGTATTATACAGGTACTATTGTAACTGGGACACGGGAAGTAGTGTATGTGGTTGTCTAAGCTAGCTGTTGTAGTATTGTACAGGTACTATTGTAACTGGGACACGGGAAGTAGTGTATGTGGTTGTCTAAGCTAGCTGTTGTAGTATTGTACAGGCACTATTGTAACTGGGACACGGGAAGTAGTGTATGTGGTTGTCTATCCTAGCTGTTGTAGTACAGGTAGTATTGTAACTGGGACACGGGAAGTAGTGTATGTGGTTGTCTAAGCTAGCTGTTGTAGTATTGTACAGGTACTATTGTAACTGGGACACGGGAAGTAGTGTATGTGGTTGTCTAAGCTAGCTGTTGTAGTATTGTACAGGTACTATTGTAACTGGGATACGGGAAGTAGTGTATGTGGTTGTCTAAGCTAGCTGTTGTAGTATTGTACAGGTACTATTGTAACTGGGACACGGGAAGTTGTGTATGTGGTTGTCTAAGCTAGCTGTTGTAGTATTGTACAGGTACTATTGTAACTGGGACACGGGAAGTAGTGTATGTGGTTGTCTAAGCTAGCTGTTGTAGTATTGTACAGGTACTATTTTAACTGGGACACGGGAAGTAGTGTATGTGGTTGTCTATCCTAGCTGTTGTAGTACAGGTAGTATTGTAACTGGGACACGGGAAGTAGTAGATGTGGTTGTCTAAGCTAGCTGTTGTAGTATTGTACAGGTACTATTGTAACTGGGACACGGGAAGTAGTGTATGTGGTTGTCTATCCTAGCTGTTGTAGTACAGGTAGTATTGTAACTGGGACACGGGAAGTAGTAGATGTGGTTGTCTAAGCTAGCTGTTGTAGTATTGTACAGGTACTATTGTAACTGGGACACGGGAAGTAGTGTATGTGGTTGTCTAAGCTAGCTGTTGTAGTATTGTACAGGTACTATTGTAACTGGGACACGGGAAGTAGTGTATGTGGTTGTCTATCCAAGCTGTTGTAGTATTGTACAGGTACTATTGTAACTGGGACACGGGAAGTAGTGTATGTGGTTGTCTATCCTAGCTGTTGTAGTACAGGTAGTATTGTAACTGGGACACGGGAAGTAGTGTATGTGGTTGTCTAAGCTAGCTGTTGTAGTATTGTACAGGTACTATTGTAACAGGGACACGGGAAGTAGTGTATGTGGTTGTCTAAGCTACCTGTTGTAGTATTGTACAGGTACTATTGTAACTGGGACACGGGAAGTAGTAGATGTGGTTGTCTAAGCTAGCTGTTGTAGTATTGTACAGGTACTATTGTAACTGGGACACGGGAAGTAGTGTATGTGGTTGTCTATCCTAGCTGTTGTAGTACAGGTAGTATTGTAACTGGGACACGGGAAGTAGACTATGTGGTTGTCTAAGCTAGCTGTTGTAGTATTGTACAGGTACTATTGTAACTGGGACACGGGAAGTAGTATGTGGTTGTCTAAGCTAGCTGTTGTAGTATTGTACAGGTACTATTGTAACTGGGACACGGGAAGTTGTGTATGTGGTTGTCTAAGCTAGCTGTTGTAGTATTGTACAGGTACTATTGTAACTGGGACACGGGAAGTAGTGTATGTGGTTGTCTAAGCTAGCTGTTGTAGAATTGTACAGGTACTATTTTAACTGGGACACGGGAAGTAGTGTATGTGGTTGTCTATCCTAGCTGTTGTAGTAAAGGTAGTATTGTAACTGGGACACGGGAAGTAGTAGATGTGGTTGTCTAAGCTAGCTGTTGTAGTATTGTACAGGTACTATTGTAACTGGGACACGGGAAGTAGTGTATGTGGTTGTCTATCCTAGCTGTTGTAGTACAGGTAGTATTGTAACTGGGACACGGGAAGTAGTAGATGTGGTTGTCTAAGCTAGCTGTTGTAGTATTATACAGGTACTATTGTAACTGGGACACGGGAAGTAGTGTATGTGGTTGTCTAAGCTAGCTGTTGTAGTATTGTACAGGTACTATTGTAACTGGGACACGGGAAGTAGTGTATGTGGTTGTCTAAGCTAGCTGTTGTAGTATTGTACAGGTACTATTGTAACTGGGACACGGGAAGTAGTGTATGTGGTTGTCTAAGCTAGCTGTTGTAGTATTGTACAGGTACTATGGTAACTGGGACACGGGAAGTAGTGTATGTGGTTGTCTATCCTAGCTGTTGTAGTACAGGTAGTATTGTAACTGGGACACGGGAAGTAGTGTATGTGGTTGTCTAAGCTAGCTGTTGTAGTATTGTACAGGTAGTATTGTAACTGGGACACGGGAAGTAGTGTATGTGATTGTCTAAGCTAGCTGTTGTAGTATTGTACAGGTACTATTGTAACTGGGACACGGGAAGTAGTGTATGTGGTTGTCTAAGCTAGGTGTTGTAGTATTGTACAGGTACTATTGTAACTGGGACACGGGAAGTTGTGTATGTGGTTGTCTAAGCTAGCTGTTGTAGTATTGTACAGGTACCATTGTAACTGGGACACGGGAAGTAGTGTATGTGGTTGTCTAAGCTAGCTGTTGTAGTATTGTACAGGTACTATTGTAACTGGGACACGGGAAGTAGTGTATGTGGTTGTCTATCCTAGCTGTTGTAGTACAGGTAGTATTGTAACTGGGACACGGGAAGTAGTAGATGTGGTTGTCTAAGCTAGCTGTTGTAGTATTGTACAGGTACTATTGTAACTGGGACACGGGAAGTAGTGTATGTGGTATTCTAAGCTAGCTGTTGTAGTATTGTACAGGTACTATTGTAACTGGGACACGGGAAGTAGTGTATGTGGTTGTCTAAGCTAGCTGTTGTAGTATTGTACAGGTACTATTGTAACTGGGACACGGGAAGTAGTGTATGTGGTTGTCTAAGCTAGCTGTTGTAGTATTGTACAGGTACTATTGTAACTGGGACACGGGAAGTAGTGTATGTGGTTGTCTATCCTAGCTGTTGTAGTACAGGTAGTATTGTAACTGGGACACGGGAAGTAGTAGATGTGGTTGTCTAAGCTAGCTGTTGTAGTATTGTACAGGTACCTTTGTAACTGGGACACGGGAAGTAGTGTATGTGGTTGTCTAAGCTAGCTGTTGTAGTATTGTACAGGTAGTATTGTAACTGGGACACTGGAAGTAGTGTATGTGGTTGTCTAAGCTAGCTGTTGTAGTACAGGTACTAATGTAACTGGGACACGGGAAGTTGTAGATGTGGTTGTCTAAGATAGCTGTTGTAGTATTGTACAGGTACTATTGTAACTGGGACACGGGAAGTAGTGTATGTGGTTGTCTAAGCTAGCTGTTGTAGTATTGTACAGGTACTATTGTAACTGGGTCACGGGAAGTAGTGTATGTGGTTGTCTAAGCTAGCTGTTGTAGTATTGTACAGGTACTATTGTAACTGGGACACGGGAAGTAGTGTATGTGGTTGTCTAAGCTAGCTGTTGTAGTATTGTACAGGTACTATTGTAACTGGGACACGGGAAGTAGTGTATGTGGTTGTCTATCCTAGCTGTTGTAGTATTGTACAGGTACTATTGTAACTGGGACACGGGAAGTAGTGTATGTGGTTGTCTATCCTAGCTATTGTAGTACAGGTAGTATTGTAACTGGGACACGGGAAGTAGTGTATGTGGTTGTCTAAGCTAGCTGTTGTAGTATTGTACAGGTACTATTTTAACTGGGACACGGGAAGTAGTGTATGTGGTTGTCTATCCTAGCTGTTGTAGTACAGGTAGTATTGTAACTGGGACACGGGAAGTAGTAGATGTGGTTGTCTAAGCTAGCTGTTGTAGTATTGTACAGGTACTATTGTAACTGGGACACGGGAAGTAGTGTATGTGGTTGTCTAAGCTAGCTGTTGTAGTATTGTACAGGTAGTATTGTAACTGGGACACTGGAAGTAGTGTATGTGGTTGTCTAAGCTAGCTGTTGTAGTACAGGTACTAATGTAACTGGGACACGGGAAGTAGTAGATGTGGTTGTCTAAGCTAGCTGTTGTAGTATTGTACAGGTACTATTGTAACTGGGACACGGGAAGTAGTGTATGTGGTTGTCTAAGCTAGCTGTTGTAGTATTGTACAGGTACTATTGTAACTGGGTCACGGGAAGTAGTGTATGTGGTTGTCTAAGCTAGCTGTTGTAGTATTGTACAGGTACTATTGTAACTGGGACACGGGAAGTAGTGTATGTGGTTGTCTAAGCTAGCTGTTGTAGTATTGTACAGGTACTATTGTAACTGGGACACGGGAAGTAGTGTATGTGGTTGTCTATCCTAGCTGTTGTAGTATTGTACAGGTACTATTGTAACTGGGACACGGGAAGTAGTGTATGTGATTGTCTATCCTAGCTATTGTAGTACAAATAGTATTGTAACTGGGACACGGGAAGTAGTGTATGTGGTTGTCTAAGCTAGCTGTTGTAGTATTGTACAGGTACTATTGCAACTGGGACACGGGAAGTAGTGTATGTGGTTGTCTAAGCTAGCTGTTGTAGTATTGTACAGGTACTATTGTAACTGGGACACGGGAAGTAGTAGATGTGGTTGTCTAAGCTAGCTGTTGTAGTATTGTACAGGTACTATTGTAACTGGGACACAGGAAGTAGTGTATGTGGTTGTCTAAGCTAGCTGTTGTAGTATTGTACAGGTACTATTGTAAATGGGACACGGGAAGTAGTGTATGTGGTTGTCTATCCTAGCTGTTGTAGTACAGGTAGTATTGTAACTGGGACACGGGAAGTAGTGTATGTGGTTGTCTAAGCTAGCTGTTGTAGTATTGTACAGGTACTATTGTAACTGGGACACGGGAAGTAGTGTAAGTGGTTGTCTAAGCTAGCTGTTTTAGTATTGTATAGGTACTATTGTAACTGGGACACGGGAAGTAGTGTATGTGGTTGTCTAAGCTAGCTGTTGTAGTATTGTACAGGTACTATTGTAACTGGGACACGGGAAGTAGTGTATGTGGTTGTCTAAGCTAGCTGTTGTAGTATTGTACGGGTACTATTGTAACTGGGACACGGGAAGTAGTGTTTGTGGTTGTCTATCCTAGCTGTTGTAGTACAGGTAGTATTGTAACTGGGACACGGGAAGTAGTGTATGTGGTTGTCTAAGCTAGCTGTTGTAGTATTGTACAGGTACTATTGTAACTGGGACACGGGAAGTAGTGTATGTGGTTGTCTAAGCTAGCTGTTGTAGTATTGTACAGGTACTATTGTAACTGGGACACGGGAAGTAGTGTATGTGGTTGTCTATCCTAGCTGTTGTAGTATTGTACAGGTACTATTGTAACTGGGACACGGGAAGTAGTGTATGTGGTTGTCTATCCTAGCTTTTGTAGTACAGGTAGTATTGTAACTGGGACACGGGAAGTAGTGTATGTGGTTGTCTAAGCTAGCTGTTGTAGTATTGTACAGGTACTATTGTAACTGGGACACGGGAAGTAGTGTATGTGGTTGTCTAAGCTAGCTGTTGTAGTATTGTACAGGTACTATTGTAACTGGGACACGGAAAGTAGTAGATGTGGTTGTCTAAGCTAGCTGTTGTAGTATTGTAGAGGTACTATTGTAACTGGGACACGGGAAGTAGTGTATGTGGTTGTCTATCCTAGCTGTTGTAGTACAGGTAGTATTGTAACTGGGACACGGGAAGTAGTGTATGTAGTTGTCTAAGCTAGCTGTTGTAGTATTGTACAGGTACTATTGTAACTGGGACACGGGAAGTAGTGTATGTGGTTGTCTAAGCTAGCTGTTGTAGTATTGTACAGGTACTATTGTAACTGGGACACGGGAAGTAGTGTATGTGGTTGTCTATCCTAGCTGTTGTAGTACAGGTAGTATTGTAACTGGGACACGGGAAGTAGTAGATGTGGTTGTCTAAGCTAGCTGTTGTAGTATTGTACAGGTACTATTGTAACTGGGACACGGGAAGAAGTGTTTGTGGTTGTCTAAGCTAGCTGTTGTAGTATTGTACAGGTACTATTGTAACTGGGACACGGGAAGTAGTGTATGTGGTTGTCTAAGCTAGCTGTTGTAGTATTGTACAGGTACTATTGTAACTGGGACACGGGAAGTAGTGTATGTGGTTGTCTAAGCTAGCTGTTGTAGTATTGTACAGGTACTATTGTAACTGGGACACGGGAAGTAGTGTATGTGGTTGTCTATCCTAGCTGTTGTAGTACAGGTAGTATTGTAACTGGGACACGGGAAGTAGTAGATGTGGTTTTCTAAGCTAGCTGTTGTAGTATTGTACAGGTACTATTGTAACTGGGACACGGGAAGTAGTGTATGTGGTTGTCTAAGCTAGCTGTTGTAGTATTGTACAGGTAGTATTGTAACTGGGACACTGGAAGTAGTGTATGTGGTTGTCTAAGCTAGCTGTTGTAGTACAGGTACTAATGTAACTGGGACACGGGAAGTAGTAGATGTGGTTGTCTAAGCTAGCTGTTGTAGTATTGTACAGGTACTATTGTAACTGGGACACGGGAAGTAGTGTATGTGGTTGTCTAAGCTAGCTGTTGTAGTATTGTACAGGTACTATTGTAACTGGGTCACGGGAAGTAGTGTATGTGGTTGTCTAAGCTAGCTGTTGTAGTATTGTACAGGTACTATTGTAACTGGGACACGGGAAGTAGTGTATGTGGTTGTCTAAGCTAGCTGTTGTAGTATTGTACAGGTACTATTGTAACTGGGACACGGGAAGTAGTGTATGTGGTTGTCTATCCTAGCTGTTGTAGTATTGTACAGGTACTATTGTAACTGGGACACGGGAAGTAGTGTATGTGGTTGTCTATCCTAGCTATTGTAGTACAGGTAGTATTGTAACTGGGACACGGGAAGTAGTGTATGTGGTTGTCTAAGCTAGCTGTTGTAGTATTGTACAGGTACTATTGCAACTGGGACACGGGAAGTAGTGTATGTGGTTGTCTAAGCTAGCTGTTGTAGTATTGTACAGGTACTATTGTATCTGGAACACGGGAAGTAGTAGATGTGGTTGTCTAAGCTAGCTGTTGTAGTATTGTACAGGTACTATTGTAACTGGGACACGGGAAGTAGTGTATGTGGTTGTCTAAGCTAGCTGTTGTAGTATTGTACAGGTACTATTGTAACTGGGACACGGGAAGTAGTGTATGTGGTTGTCTAAGCTAGCTGTTGTAGTATTGTACAGGTACTATTGTAACTGGGACACGGGAAGTAGTGTATGTGGTTGTCTAAGCTAGCTGTTGTAGTATTGTACAGGTACTATTGTAACTGGGACACGGGAAGTAGTGTATGTGGTTGTCTAAGCTAGCTGTTGTAGTATTGTACAGGTACTATTGTAACTGGGACACGGGAAGTAGTGTATGTGGTTGTCTATCCTAGCTGTTGTAGTATTGTACAGGTACTATTGTAACTGGGACACGGGAAGTAGTGTATGTGGTTGTCTATCCTAGCTTTTGTAGTACAGGTAGTATTGTAACTGGGACACGGGAAGTAGTGTATGTGGTTGTCTAAGCTAGCTGTTGTACTATTGTACAGGTACTATTGTAACTGGGACACGGGAAGTAGTGTATGTGGTTGTCTAAGCTAGCTGTTGTAGTATTGTACAGGTACTATTGTAATTGGGACTTGGGAAGTAGTAGATGTGGTTGTCTAAGCTAGCTGTTGTAGTATTGTACAGGTACTATTGTAACTGGGACACGGGAAGTAGTGTATGTGGTTGTCTATCCTAGCTGTTGTAGTACAGGTAGTATTGTAACTGGGACACGGGAAGTAGTGTATGTGGTTGTCTAAGCTAGCTGTTGTAGTATTGTACAGGTACTATTGTAACTGGGACACGGGAAGTAGTGTATGTGGTTGTCTAAGCTAGCTGTTGTAGTATTGTACAGGTACTATTGTAACTGGGACACGGGAAGTAGTAGATGTGGTTGTCTAAGCTAGCTGTTGTAGTATTGTACAGGTACTATTGTAACTGGGACACGGGAAGTAGTGTATGTGGTTGTCTAAGCTAGCTGTTGTAGTATTGTACAGGTACTATTGTAACTGGGACACGGGAAGTAGTGTATGTGGTTGTCTAAGCTAGCTGTTGTAGTATTGTACAGGTACTATTGTAACTGGGACACGGGAAGTAGTGTATGTGGTTGTCTAAGCTAGCTATTGTAGTATTGTACAGGTACTATTGTAACTGGGACACGGGAAGTAGTGTATGTGGTTGTCTATCCTAGCTGTTGTAGTAGAGGTAGTATTGTAACTGGGACACGGGAAGTAGTAGATGTGGTTGTCTAAGCTAGCTGTTGTAGTATTATACAGGTACTATTGTAACTGGGACACGGGAAGTAGTGTATGTGGTTGTCTAAGCTAGCTGTTGTAGTATTGTACAGGTACTATTGTAACTGGGACACGGGAAGTAGTGTATGTGGTTGTCTAAGCTAGCTGTTGTAGTATTGTACAGGCACTATTGTAACTGGGACACGGGAAGTAGTGTATGTGGTTGTCTATCCTAGCTGTTGTAGTACAGGTAGTATTGTAACTGGGACACGGGAAGTAGTGTATGTGGTTGTCTAAGCTAGCTGTTGTAGTATTGTACAGGTACTATTGTAACTGGGACACGGGAAGTAGTGTATGTGGTTGTCTAAGCTAGCTGTTGTAGTATTGTACAGGTACTATTGTAACTGGGATACGGGAAGTAGTGTATGTGGTTGTCTAAGCTAGCTGTTGTAGTATTGTACAGGTACTATTGTAACTGGGACACGGGAAGTTGTGTATGTGGTTGTCTAAGCTAGCTGTTGTAGTATTGTACAGGTACTATTGTAACTGGGACACGGGAAGTAGTGTATGTGGTTGTCTAAGCTAGCTGTTGTAGTATTGTACAGGTACTATTTTAACTGGGACACGGGAAGTAGTGTATGTGGTTGTCTATCCTAGCTGTTGTAGTACAGGTAGTATTGTAACTGGGACACGGGAAGTAGTAGATGTGGTTGTCTAAGCTAGCTGTTGTAGTATTGTACAGGTACTATTGTAACTGGGACACGGGAAGTAGTGTATGTGGTTGTCTATCCTAGCTGTTGTAGTACAGGTAGTATTGTAACTGGGACACGGGAAGTAGTAGATGTGGTTGTCTAAGCTAGCTGTTGTAGTATTGTACAGGTACTATTGTAACTGGGACACGGGAAGTAGTGTATGTGGTTGTCTAAGCTAGCTGTTGTAGTATTGTACAGGTACTATTGTAACTGGGACACGGGAAGTAGTGTATGTGGTTGTCTATCCAAGCTGTTGTAGTATTGTACAGGTACTATTGTAACTGGGACACGGGAAGTAGTGTATGTGGTTGTCTATCCTAGCTGTTGTAGTACAGGTAGTATTGTAACTGGGACACGGGAAGTAGTGTATGTGGTTGTCTAAGCTAGCTGTTGTAGTATTGTACAGGTACTATTGTAACAGGGACACGGGAAGTAGTGTATGTGGTTGTCTAAGCTACCTGTTGTAGTATTGTACAGGTACTATTGTAACTGGGACACGGGAAGTAGTAGATGTGGTTGTCTAAGCTAGCTGTTGTAGTATTGTACAGGTACTATTGTAACTGGGACACGGGAAGTAGTGTATGTGGTTGTCTATCCTAGCTGTTGTAGTACAGGTAGTATTGTAACTGGGACACGGGAAGTAGACTATGTGGTTGTCTAAGCTAGCTGTTGTAGTATTGTACAGGTACTATTGTAACTGGGACACGGGAAGTAGTATGTGGTTGTCTAAGCTAGCTGTTGTAGTATTGTACAGGTACTATTGTAACTGGGACACGGGAAGTTGTGTATGTGGTTGTCTAAGCTAGCTGTTGTAGTATTGTACAGGTACTATTGTAACTGGGACACGGGAAGTAGTGTATGTGGTTGTCTAAGCTAGCTGTTGTAGAATTGTACAGGTACTATTTTAACTGGGACACGGGAAGTAGTGTATGTGGTTGTCTATCCTAGCTGTTGTAGTAAAGGTAGTATTGTAACTGGGACACGGGAAGTAGTAGATGTGGTTGTCTAAGCTAGCTGTTGTAGTATTGTACAGGTACTATTGTAACTGGGACACGGGAAGTAGTGTATGTGGTTGTCTATCCTAGCTGTTGTAGTACAGGTAGTATTGTAACTGGGACACGGGAAGTAGTAGATGTGGTTGTCTAAGCTAGCTGTTGTAGTATTATACAGGTACTATTGTAACTGGGACACGGGAAGTAGTGTATGTGGTTGTCTAAGCTAGCTGTTGTAGTATTGTACAGGTACTAGTGTAACTGGGACACGGGAAGTAGTGTATGTGGTTGTCTAAGCTAGCTGTTGTAGTATTGTACAGGTACTATTGTGACTGGGACACGGGAAGTAGTGTGTGGTTGTCTAAGCTAGCTGTTGTAGTATTGTACAGGTACTATTGTAACTGGGACACGGGAAGTAGTGTATGTGGTTGTCTATCCTAGCTGTTGTAGTACAGGTAGTATTGTAACTGGGACACGGGAAGTAGTAGATGTGGTTGTCTAAGCTAGCTGTTGTAGTATTGTACAGGTACTATTGTAACTGGGACACGGGAAGTAGTGTATGTGGTTGTCTAAGCTAGCTGTTGTAGTATTGTACAGGTACTATTGTAACTGGGACACGGGAAGTAGTGTATGTAGTTGTCTAAGCTAGCTGTTGTAGTATTGTACAGGTACTATTGTAACTGGGACACGGGAAGTAGTGTATGTGGTTGTCTATCCTAGCTGTTGTAGTACAGGTAGTATTGTAACTGGGACACGGGAAGTAGTAGATGTGGTTGTCTAAGCTAGCTGTTGTAGTATTGTACAGGTACTATTGTAACTGGGACACGGGAAGTAGTGTATGTGGTTGTCTAAGCTAGCTGTTGTAGTATTGTACAGGTAGTATTGTAACTGGGACACGGGAAGTAGTGTATGTGGTTGTCTAAGCTAGCTGTTGTAGTATTGTACAGGTACTATTGTAACTGGGACACGGCAAGTAGTGTATGTGGTTGTCTAAGCTAGCTGTTGTAGTATTGTACAGGTACTATTGTAACTGGGACACGGGAAGTAGTGTATGTGGTTGTCTATCCTAGCTGTTGTAGTACAGGTAGTATTGTAACTGGGACACGGGAAGTAGTGTATGTGGTTGTCTAAGCTAGCTGTTGTAGTATTGTACAGGTACTATTGTAACTGGGACACGGGAAGTAGTGTAAGTGGTTGTCTAAGCTAGCTGTTTTAGTATTGTATAGGTACTATTGTAACTGGGACACGGGAAGTAGTGTATGTGGTTGTCTAAGCTAGCTGTTGTAGTATTGTACAGGTACTATTGTAACTGGGACACGGGAAGTAGTGTATGTGGTTGTCTAAGCTAGCTGTTGTAGTATTGTACGGGTACTATTGTAACTGGGACACGGGAAGTAGTGTTTGTGGTTGTCTATCCTAGCTGTTGTAGTACAGGTAGTATTGTAACTGGGACACGGGAAGTAGTGTATGTGGTTGTCTAAGCTAGCTGTTGTAGTATTGTACAGGTACTATTGTAACTGGGACACGGGAAGTAGTGTATGTGGTTGTCTAAGCTAGCTGTTGTAGTATTGTACAGGTACTATTGTAACTGGGACACGGGAAGTAGTGTATGTGGTTGTCTAAGCTAGCTGTTGTAGTATTGTACAGGTACTATTGTAACTGGGACACGGGAAGTTGTGTATGTGGTTGTCTAAGCTAGCTGTTGTAGTATTGTACAGGTACTATTGTAACTGGGACATGGGAAGTAGTGTATGTGGTTGTCTAAGCTAGCTGTTGTAGTATTGTACAGGTACTATTGTAACTGGGACACGGGAAGTAGTGTATGTGGTTGTCTATCCTAGCTGTTGTAGTACAGGTAGTATTGTAACTGGGACACGGGAAGTAGTAGATGTGGTTGTCTAAGCTAGCTGTTGTAGTATTGTACAGGTACTATTGTAACTGGGACACGGGAAGTAGTGTATGTGGTTGTCTAAGCTAGCTGTTGTAGTATTGTACAGGTAGTATTGTAACTGGGACACGGGAAGTAGTGTATGTGGTTGTCTAAGCTAGCTGTTGTAGTACAGGTACTAATGTAACTGGGACACGGGAAGTAGTAGATGTGGTTGTCTAAGCTAGCTGTTGTAGTATTGTACAGGTACTATTGTAACTGGGACACGGGAAGTAGTGTATGTGGTTGTCTAAGCTAGCTGTTGTAGTATTGTACAGGTACTATTGTAACTGGGACACGGGAAGTAGTGTATGTGGTTGTCTAAGCTAGCTGTTGTAGTATTGTACAGGTACTATTGTAACTGGGACACGGGAAGTAGTGTATGTGGTTGTCTAAGCTAGCTGTTGTAGTATTGTACAGGTACTATTGTAACTGGGACACGGGAAGTAGTGTATGTGGTTGTCTATCCTAGCTGTTGTAGTACAGGTAGTATTGTAACTGGGACACGGGAAGTAGTAGATGTGGTTGTCTAAGCTAGCTGTTGTAGTATTATACAGGTACTATTGTAACTGGGACACGGGAAGTAGTGTATGTGGTTGTCTAAGCTAGCTGTTGTAGTATTGTACAGGTACTATTGTAACTGGGACACGGAAGTAGTGTTTGTGGTTGTCTAAGCTAGCTGTTGTAGTATTGTACAGGTACTAGGTAGTATTGTAACTGGGACACGGGAAGTAGTAGATGTGGTTGTCTAAGCTAGCTGTTGTTGTATTGTACAGGTACTATTGTAACTGGGACACGGTAAGTAGTGAATGTGGTTGTCTAAGCTAGCTGTTGTAGTATTGTATAGGTAGTATTGTAACTGGGACACGGGAAGTAGTGTATGTGGTTGTCTAAGCTAGCTGTTGTAGTATTGTACAGGTACTATTGTAACTGGGACACGGGAAGTAGTGTATGTGGTTGTCTAAGCTAGCTGTTGTAGTACAGGTACTAATGTAACTGGGACACGGGACGGTGGTGAGGCGTGGTGGAAGGCGGGCACCTGCGGGTAGTCGCTGTCCCTGCTCTGGTAGTCGAACACGCAGAAGAAGGAGCGCGCCTGCGGCCCGGGCCCCAGGCGCCGGCTGTGCAGCTCCCCAGTGCGCACCAGCGGCGCCACCACCTCGGCGTCGCCCAGCGCCGCGACGGTGGCATCGCGCGTGTTGGCCGGGTGCAGCGCCGTGCGCTCCCAGTCCGTGTACTCGTTGGCCACGGCGAAGAAGATCTCGGACAGGTGGTAGGAGTAGGCGTTGCGCACGTAGGTGCGCAGGATGCGGTCGCGGCGCGCGCCCTCGAAGCCCGCCTGCAGGTCGCGCGCGCTGAAGCGCCACAGCGCCTCGGCCGAGACCACGCCGAACAGCAGGTCGTAGCTGCGGCCCGCCAGCAGCGCGGCGGGGGAGGAGTCGTGGCGCACCACCACGCCGTCCACGCTCGGCCCGAAGGCGCTCAGGTAGGCGGGGGCCGCCACGTCGGCGCGCAGCAGGTCGCGCAGCGGCGCCAGGCGCAGGCAGTCCACCACCTGCACGGGCGCACGCGCTCCTCTAGGGCTCATTGCTCGGCAAGTTCTCAACACTTAACAAGGGTTCAAACACTCTGCAAGGTATCATAAACACTCAGCAAGGGTTCAAACACACTCAGCCAGTTCTCAACACTTAACAAGGGCTCAAATAGTTAACAAGGGATCAAACACGCAGCAAGGCCTCAAACATTCCTTTAAGTTTCAAAACTAAGCAGGGACTCAAATACTTGTCAAGGTCTCAAACATTCGGCAAGAGATAAAGCACTTAACAAGAGCTCAAAGTCTTAGCAAGGGCTTAATACTCAGAAGGCCTCAAACACTTAACAAGGCCTCAAACACTCCTCAATATGTCATTACTCAGCAAGTTCTCAACAATTAACTAGGGCTTAAACATTTAGCAAGTTACTCAAAACTTAACAAAGACTCAAATTACTACTTAGCAAGGTCTCAAACACTCAGAAGGCCTCAAAACACCCAACAAGACCTCTAATTCTCAGCAAGACATCCAACTATCCTTTAGGTCTTAAAACTCAACAAGGGCTCAAACACTACTCTAAATATCATTACTCAGAAAGTTTTCAACAGTTAACAAGGGCTCAAAAACTTAGCAAGGGCTCAAACATTTTGCAAGTTCTCAACACTTAACAAGGTTCAAATTCTTAGAAAGGGCTCAAACACCCAGAATGTTCTCAACACTTATAAAGGGCTGAAATACGTAGCAGAGGCTAAAAAACCCAGAAATTTCTCAACACTTAACAAGGGCTCAAATACTTAGGCTAACATTCAGAAAGTTCTCAACACTAAATAAGGGCTCAAATATTTAGCAAGGGCTCAACACTTACTAACACTTAACTAAGGCCCAAATACTTAACGAGGGATCAACTTAGCAAGGACTTAAACCTTAAAAAGGGGGTCAAAGGCTTATCAAGAGCTCAAATACTTAGCAAGGTTTTATAAACTACATAAGACGAGCAAGAACGCCAAAGTTCATTAACGTTGTTTATCAAATACTCAAGTCCCAAAATCACCACGCATGTATCGATCATTATTCAACTTCAGCTATTATGTGTCGTTATGATATATATGACGTTTTCACTACTTAATTTCCGGACAGTAAAAACATATATTTAAGTAAAATTATTCGAAAAGTTAAAAGTTCCCAAGATAAACATGAAATATTAAAATGGGTCCGTGGAAATAAATGTTCTATGCTTTTAAATTGAAATGCATAGTTTTGGTTGAATCTTAGCGACTTTCTTGCTTATAAACCACCGTGAATTTCTTGCGTTGGTAACGTTTTGCGTTGTTTAGTAGTTTCGTTTTTTGCGTAGTTTATAAACCTGGCCTTAGCAACGGCGCAAGGACGCAGGAATCAATAGACGCAAAAACGACATATACTAGTTTATAAATTACGCAAGACGCAAAAACGCATCGCTAGCACCTACCAACTTTCAACTTCTTGCTGTTCGGCTTGCGTTTCTGCCTTCCATATTAGAAGATATAGTGTTCCGAAAATTTCTGGAGACGCAAACGTATTGTGTCTAGAAAGCTGCGATGTGGTTTTTGTTATGCAATTCACGTTTTTGACATGGTAAACTTTCGTTAAGTAAAAAATTTTTTTACATGTTTTTAATGACAAACATGAATTACCAAAAGAATCCCTGAGAAGAAATTAGTTTTAAACTGTTTAACAATTTCTAGCTGTAGGGTTGGTGAAATCTTACGACTTCCGTACTTTTTAACTACACTTCGTTTCTTACGTCGGTTGCATCGTTACGTTCTCTGCATAGTTATTAGCCGCAGCCCGGCCTGATGTCGGGTTATTAATTTCGTAAAAACGCAATGACGCAAAGACGTAACATACCTGAAGTATATTATTCGTACTCGTCTTTGGAAGTGATATCCTGAGGGCTGTTAAAACTGGAAGTGAAGTATGCATGAACACGAATATGTAAACTACTCGCGTAAATCCAATCAAAGAAACGTCGTAATATGAAAAAAAATGTAAGACATTATTTAATTGAACATTATGAATTAAAAGACTCATAAAAATTGATTTTATATTTTACAGGAAATGAAATTTTGACCACCAACAGACGACAACAAGATGGTGGACCCAAGATGGCTTCCATGACGTCATACTGGCTGGCGTAATATCTGTCTTGGCATTAGGGGTGGAAGGTCAGCTTTCCAATGGCTTCCCTGGAGGAAGGAACAATGCCATTTTTAATCGAATGACCTCGTATAATTGGAACCGAGGGCTTCATGATGAATGAGCCCTTTTTTTTATTAAAATTCAACCAAATGAATTTTTTAAATTAATTTTGAAACTTTTCTGTTCAAAAATTGGATAATAAATACGGATTTTCATGATGGCAGCAATAACGAAAATTTGCAATGATATAGAATCCAAGATGGCGGCCGTAACGGTTAGTGCAACGATAACATACACATACAAGATGGCGACCGTAACATTAAGTGTAACGTTCTAGAATCCAAGATGGCGGGCGTAACGTTAAGTGTAACTGTAACGGTCGAAGTCATGGAGGAATTTATTATTTAAAATTTTATTTATTGCATTTTTTATGATTTTAAAAATTATTTTATGATATTATAGTTAAACAATTACAGATTTTCGAGTTGCCGGGTGGAACGAAAAAAACAACGTTTCTAGAATCAAAGATGGCGGGTGTGACGTAAACATTTTTTAATTCAAATTAGATTTAAATTTTAACTAAATTCTTTAAATGGTATGTAATAAATTACACGTTTACTTTCGCCGGGAATCGAACCGAGAACCGAAATCGATTAAGTAACTAAACATTTAAAATAAGCATTCTTATTTTGGGGAATTGTTATGACATTTTTTGGTCAAAAATTACAGAATTTCAAGTTTATGGCCAAGGTCGTCATGGCTTTGAGGCTTGTCGATGGGGATTTTAAGCAGTTTTTAGGCAAGAGTATTTGAGGTATTCCGAATTTCAAATTTTTTTTTCTTGGGAATTTTTCCCAAGAAATAGGGAACTTTTTTTTTTTTTTTTTATAGAGATTCTGAGTAAATTTAGAAGGCCCAGATGGCCGCCGTGACGTATGAGCGGTCGGTCATTGACGCCATTCACAATCCACAACCAGGAACCAGTAGCAGGACATACATTTATATTCTACTCCCATGGCGCATTCGTCTGGCTCCCGAAAGCTTATTATTACGAAAGAATTAAAAAAATTACTTGAATTTTCTTTGCACGTCCTTGATTGAAAATAACTGATTAGAATCACTTTATAAAAATTTGTAATTTTTGTCTCGAAGAAATGTAAATTATTTGTGGATTCAATATTTTACTTACAATTTCGTAAATTCTTTTCAGGAAAATCTTTAACAGAAGACTTCTAGATCACAATGTTCCTATGCTCTTTTATTTGAACACTAGCCAGGCGCTACCGAAGTTGCAGTACGGGATATTCGTGATAGTTCAAGCGGGCTCAGCAGACGAAGTGAACTTCACGCTTCCCTTACAAGTTTAAGGCCCTTAGAAGTTTAAGGCGCAGTTCATGAACTACGCAAGAAACGCAAGAACGCAAGAAACTCAAGACGTAGAAAATAGTTCAAATGCCCGTTTAAAAACTACGCTCGGCCTAAAAAACGAGGGGTAAGTATCCGCTAACTTTCAACATCTTGCGTTTTGCTTACGTTTTAGCCTAACATATTTGAAGGGAAGTGACCCGAAAACATTTTTAAGAACAAAAGATTATTTTTATTATAAACATTACTTTTTTATTGTGTTTTCGCACAGTGAAATAAATTAACCTTTTTAAAATAAAATAACAGACAATTTCATATGTTTATATATGATAATTATATATATATAAATTATCAAAAGAAGTCCATTAGAATTAATTAGTTTTATAGTCTTTTACAATTTCAAGCTGTGACGTCTCGCAACTTAGCGTGCTTTATAAACACCCGCGATTTATTTGCGTCACTTGCGTGATGCGTTATTGCGTCGTTGCGTCCCTTGCCAAGTTTATAAATCCGCGGGAAGGGAGACGTGGGGACGTTAGGCTGGATTTTATAAACTTGGCACAACATGGCGAACATGAATACAACTCGTTTTTAATACTTATATCACATTTAATTGTTAAATAAAATATAGAAAAAATAGGTGAATTTTCTTTCCGGTGTTTCACTACCGGAATTACTTTCACAGCAATACGCAAGACAAAAATTAACCGTTATTTGAAAAAAAAGTCACATAATCTGCTGTTCACTGTTAACATTACTCCGCCTTATAGAAATAAACAATAATATAATCATGCCAAATCATCTTTTTTGGTGACATTAGTAGTATTCTGTAACCCGGAGGTAAACTACACTTTTTTTTTGTGGTTGTAAATAGTAGCTTTCATGTGTATTTAGAAGATGTGAGGAAGATGCGAGTTCGAAAATAGCTCCGGAGTAGAGCTTCGACTGAAAGTCAGTGCTTGAATACGCCAGCGTCATTGGACGAGTAGCAATAGTCGGAGAGTTATCGTACGTTTCAGTTATCGCATAATTCCAATATGAAACAATGTCCACGATGTATATTTTTCGTTCTAGGCAGTGGTATAGTGCACTATTTTTTGGTTGCTATAAATAGTGAAAACAAATTTCGGAGTTAATGATCTCTATGTGGACATGACTTCAAAACTTGCTCTCTTGAAAAATTACAATTACGTGAATTGGTGTCTCTTACCTCCAGGTGTAAAAAAATAGGTTTTTGATTCTTAGGGCGGTATTCCAAGACGTTCGGGTAAGGTAGAAAATAAGCATCGTCTTGTGGGGATAAAACTGTAAACTAACTCGCAGACTGTTTTCCAGAACGTGTTCAAACTTAATCCCAGTAAGGAAACAAATCGGGAACAGTTTTAATAAACTGTGTCCTGTGCGAGGCTAGAAACTGGTTCCAACGCATTCTGGCGAACGCTTCGCAACCATCGATACAATTGGTCCGGCAAAAATACTACAGATAGCACCACTATCGCACAAAAATAGAACCACCCATTTAAGTTTCTCAAGTACTTTCGAAGTTGCTGTTATTTCTAGTTATAGGATATAAAGTGTGTAGAATGTATCTCAGAATAGTTAGGTTATCATAAAGTACGTCCCTCGATGATCACAAAAAAATAATTATGTACGAGTTAATGGCGCAAGACGTGAGACCACCATCTGGACAAAATCAACGAAAAAGTGAGCTCTGCGCATGCACGGAATTTTGTGAACATATCAACAATAGATAGGACACCAAAATCCGTTCTCTATAAAAAAAAATGGACTGGCCGTGTCCTATCGTACAGTAGGAATACGGTTAGGGTACAGATGTAGAATATCCAACACCTAAACCCTTGTTTTTGTTTCTAGGAATATCAACCATATTCCTTTTCATCCACACGCATCACAGCACGAGACATGGCTGTATAATACTACAAGCCACGCTTAGCTGCTGGAGTGAGACAGAGGGA
Organism: Bacillus rossius redtenbacheri; assembly: GCF_032445375.1. Lineage (NCBI taxonomy): Eukaryota > Metazoa > Arthropoda > Insecta > Phasmatodea > Bacillidae > Bacillus > Bacillus rossius. The sequence goes on along the minus strand of NC_086342.1, from coordinate 38,523,991 downwards.
GACGCACATTCTTTAAATGATTCATGCAACGGGATATTTCGATTTAGTACAATTTCTTGGACATAAAACATTGCAGTTTTGCACTGTTTATCAATGGGGGGAAAATATATATTTAAGATCGCAAATTAAGTTCTAGAACAAAATAATAGGCCAAGTCAAACAGATAAACCTGAAGATGTTCCTAAACAGGTATTATAGACATCACAACGAAGACAGTACAGATAAACACATTCAAACTTAAATATATCAGACAGCACAAGAATACCGTTGAAGCAATTTATTCGTAAAAAAAAAGACACAGACGGATACATGCGGTGTTATGGTTGAATCTGTCTCGCTGTTAGCCCACTGTATTCGTCTGTGGTGGTGTCGTCATTGGCAGGGATGCCAACTTAGGGGTTTTTTCCCCCAAATTTAGGGGGAACCAAGATGTAATGGTTTTTTTAGTGGATACATTTATTTAGGGGGATTCTTTAGGGGGATTTTTTAGCGGGTACATTATCGAAGAAATTTTTTGAGGGCATGAAATTAAAGTGTCTATCTCGAAAACAAAGTGAAAAAAGAACAGCAACAAAAGTGGCGCTGGTGGCTGAATTTCGCATTACGACCAATAACAACTTGCTGGTCAAGAGAATTCTTTAACCGAAATTAAATTCGTACGTATATGAAATTGTAGATACTGAATGTTATTTTTCAAAATTATTGTTCTCTGTTTGGGCAGAAAAATACGAAAATTTAAGGTTCGAGAGAAAATAATTTTAGCTCTGAAACAGGATGTACAATGCAAACTTTAGGGGTTTTTGACGTGATAACGTCTTATAAATCGATGAGCGCCGGCTGCACGCACGAAAAAGTATGACTCATTGTCACGTTCCGCCTGAGCCGAGCGTGCAAGAACCGGCCAACCACCGTGCGAGAAAATCTTTTATAATATCAAACAGGTTAAGGCGGGCTTTTCAAAAGCAGCAATATAAAGAAAATTATTTATTTGTCCAATTTCGTCATTTCAAATTAACAATTTATTGACATTGATTTCATTTCAGTTTATTTCTGCAACTAATTGTTCGTGATTATATTTAAAAAAATTATTTAAATTAAATTTACAAAAAAAACTGTAAATAATATTTGAAAATTAAAATAGTATGCAATTTTTTCATCAATGTTATCTTATGACGTTATCACGTAAGATTATCGTCCATTAACCGACTTTACAGACAACCCCCCCTTTTTTAATCGACATTTAGGGTGGATTTGAATTTGGTGCTAGGGGGAACACTCTGCAGTAGATGGCATCACTGGTCGATGGGGGTTTATCTGTTGGACACGAGTTATCGAGGCTTGTTCTGTGAGGAACGGCTCAGAATAAGGCTCAGGATAAACGCTTGATGAAGCAATCCCAAACAGACTCTCGTCCGACTGACAGGGATCTTATCATCGCCAGTGTGGACCTAGGGGCCGAGTGCCGCGACTGGGCATCGAACCCCGAGGCCCGTGTAGGAGTCCCAGGTCGCCTATTTGCGATCCATAACCTCCTGGTTTGACCTATAAAAGTTTTGTTTTGGCTTTTGTGTTATTGTTTTCTAAAAATTCTGCGAAGCTGTGGTGAATGCAATTGGCATTAAATATTTAAATTTAATTTCATGTGGTGACTTTACTTTAATCTCATGGTGTTGTCCAGCCCAGGGGGGGGGGGGGGGGTGAATATTAGGTTAAGCTGAGCTGGCCGTGGCTGCTCAGGTTGTCTTGATTTTATCATTATTCGTTGTTGTCGTGTTGATTTAATTTTTGCTTGTGGGCAATGGCTGGACTAATTTACTGTATTTTCTACGTGCTGTCTGTATATGAGGAACGGCGGCGGCACCTGCTCAGAGGTTCGTCGCGGGGGTTTGTCTGTTGGACACGGCTGACCGAGGCTTGGCGACCGGCACATACCTGCTCGTGGTCTCGCCTCACGTCCAGCGGCGCCGGGCAGCCCACCTGGCGGGCCAGGCGCAGCGCCAGGTCCACCGGCTCCTCCACCAGCGCCCACGAGCTCAGCGACGACCCGGACAGCAAGATGGCGCGGTGGAACAGGCCTGCCAACCACACGGCGCTCCCCTCCAGCACACGGGCCCCGACCAAACACGTGGGCCGTCTCCATCTGTCCTGTTTCAGTTGAAGTAGCTCGGCTACAACCCAGAAGCCAAGCTACTTCGGACAACGGCCGTGAAAGTCTGTGAACATTATTATTAATAAATGGTTGTTGCAGATTTGTACAGTTGTTATCACTACCGTAGTAAAAAAAAGTGTTATAGTATACTGTATATTGTTTAAACGAGTTTAAAATGTATTTTGGAAAATCAAATCGTTACCGTAAGTTAAAAATATATATTTTACCCTTCCCTCAAAATTTTTTTTTGGTCATTCTATTTTTTTTTTTGCATCTTAAATTCCCAGTGTAATGGGTAAATGCCCTGTTAGCCAGTTTGTATATCGTCAAAAAGCAAAAAAAACTGGTATTTTTCTTTGCGTACTATCACTCTTGCGATGTATTAAAAATGAAATTACTAAAAATAATTATATTCATTTACCATCTAAGTTGAAAAGAATTGTGAGGTTAGTTAGGTTGTTTTGAAAAAAAAAGGAAGAAAAAAGGAATGGAGGGGGGGGGGGGGGGGCAATATGAGTTATAGCTAGAGATAGGAAAAATCCGCGGGTTCATTTCGCGATAGGCTAGAATCCAAGTGCGTGTAACTTATTGCCGCTTCAGTGATTGGAAAACAGTTTGCCTGAAGGACTGTGAGCCAATGAATGACCCTCAACGTAAGAAGTATCGAATCATAAACATCCCAGTTAGCAGATGTCACGAGTCAGTAGCCAATGAGCTGGTGTAATATTCCCGCGTACATAGAGGATCGTAGAGTCCATCCTAGAGATCATTCAAACCGCGAATTTTTCCAATCTCTAGTTCTAGCCCCGAGTGGAAACTAGTCTAGTTACGTCTCTGCGCACAAGTTAAAGCGAATTAAGAATAGCACCATTATTACATCCTTCCGTTATCCGTTCCTTGGTCACGTGACCTGCAGCCAATCCGATAGCCCGGAAAATTCTATCCGTCCGTGAAAACCTTGTCAAGCTTTTGACGGACAGACGGTCGCGTCATTCAACTGTCACCATAATACAAGCCTGTGGTTTTAGAATATGCCGTTCATGTGTTTTGTATAGTAACACGTGGTTCTTAAAACTCATGTTCAAATAATTTAATCACAACTCTGAGGGAATGCTAATGCGATACTTACATAAAAATGACACACATAGCTAACAACATCTATATTAATCTCCGAGAGAAAAACATGGATTGTTGGTAGCACTTATTTGAGAAACTATTCTGGCGGACGGATGAAGTCCAATTGTAAACCACTCGGCTGGATGCGTGACGTCACGGACGGAGGCAAAGGCTATTGTAATTCCGCCTTTATGGATTTGTTCTCAGTAAGATCTTTACACGTAATTACTCCCGAAACATTTATGGTAACAGGTAACACGCACATAAAATTTCTGCCTATGAGTGGCCATGACTGAGTTAGGAAGAATCTTGATCAAGAATATTTGCCTGACTTTTTACAAGTACCACATAACGTGTAGACAACATCATGAAGTAATCTTTAGTGCTAATATATAGCAAGCCATATTGTCAGTTGGCAATAAAAACACAAAACAATGACCTGAAAATGCGATAACGGTCATTTAAGCTCGAAGCAAATTGTTCTTTGGAAACAAGTTGTTACAATGTTATACTGTTGACATTCATCTAAGACATTGTACGTTCTCGAACACAGTCTAAGACTAGAACTAGTAACAAGGTACAGACTTTAAACCCACAACATTTTGTAGCAATTTACACACAGTGTTATCAGTTTAATTTGAGTCAAGATATGGAAGTGGGAAGCATTGTCATCGCGTTTATATTTTAACAATTCCATGGTCTGTCAAGTAAGCACAGAAATGATTAAACGTAAATACATATTGTGTGCTTTTGTTTCCTTACTAAGTTTGTTAGCATTGCCATGGAGACGACCCGGAGACTGTGGTACTGATGTCGGGATGGTAAAACCGGGATTACAACCGAAGTCTTTGTGAATGGGAGTTCACTGCGTCTCTTCGCCATGGTCCAAGTTACGAACCACTGCGAGTTATTGGAACAACACCATGTAACGACGAGTTTCTGGTAGGAGCCACTGAATTGTAGCAAACTCAACACCTTGAATCAATGAAACACCTGTCGTGTCCCTAATGGCGAACAAGAGGCGCTGGTGTGCTTGAGAGGAAAAGAAGTAGCCCTGATGATAGGCCGGCAGCTGTTACTCCTTCCTGCCCTGTCGGCGGTTGTGTTGCTTGGTATGCTTCTGACCTGCCTTCTTGCTCGGTATGGAGAAGGGAGAGGGGGTGAAGACATGGTGGGGATTGGTGGCTGTCCCCAGAGTGTTGCAGTACCGAAGGAGGGGAGTCTAGAGCGGGGATCCCCGAAAGATCACTCCAGGGAGGGAGGCTAGAGCGATTTCTGTAGGGTCGCTCCAGGGAAGCTGAGAGAGAGATAGAGAGATATGGAAGAATAGCACAGCGAATAATACCCAGTTCAATGGTTAGGGTTTTTATTTCCCCAGATTTTTCTGGGGCAAGGATCTTAGACAATCCTGGTAACACCATAAATCATGGATATGCATAAATATCTTATTTTTTCGTGTTTACATAAAGGGTTTGGGGTCTTGCGCATCGCTACAAATACATCATATATCATTATATTACTTGATACTTTTATCATTTATCATAGATGTCCACATGCGATGTTTTAGGTCTGCTTAATATATATTGTTTGCGGATCTATCCACCTGCCATCTGTAGGCAGGTAGTGACACTACATCCGCCTGTTGTTCTTTTCCGAGCCACCAGAGTGCTCCACCAGTCTCCTCCATAAGCCCCAAGCCTTTGAAGTAGTCTCGTTCAAAATGTACGAGTCGACTTCTTCTCTGTTTCGGCCACTCCCCAGTAGATCGCGCTGCGATCGGGCACTAACACCAATGTCGAGATATCTAAGCAAGTATTTCTCGGTCCCTCCTTCGGACATCTTCGGAATCTGAAGCCGAAGTATCCCCTCTTTCTTTCAAAGCGAAGTGCCATTCCAGGGACTTATTGGCGCGACTCCTCACTGACTGCATCGTTTCTCGACCACCCCTCAGCACGATTCAACTTCGCTACTACTAAATTATGAGTTCTTCCGCGTCCACCGCACCAGTTTCGGTCCGGATTTCGTGGGCACCTCGGCGAGACCTCTCCTGAGTTCAAGCCGCAACACCCTGTTTTGGTGAGTTTTCGACACCCTTTCTCTTCCCCGACTATTCCTTTATTGTTAGAATTTATGCCTATTTAACTTTGACGAGGCGTAACAGATTGCAGTTTTCCCTGGTACTCGGTACCCGAAGGCTACTAAGGCGCCCCCTGGTAGCCCGGCTAGCAAGCCTTGACAATACCACCTTTAAATTCTCTACGACAGCTCCAGTGGGCCAGTTCGGCACGATCTTGGGATGCCAGCAGCTGACAAAATATGTGATAACCAAAGTTGTATAATTGCTGGACTTAAATTGCACTAAGTGTTATTGACTATAATTCTGGTACTGTCAATAACTAGAGGTACTAACTGTAAGCAACACCGGAAAGCACGAATATGTAAATTGGCTATTTGTTTAATATTTAGAATAGATTTTAATTTTACATTATTGTTTTAAATACTTACGGGCCGGCCCCTATTATAAAACTATCACTTATTAAGGTACTTACCCATACTATATATTGTAATTTATTTATTTATTAGCCCAATTATTTTTTTAAAGTAGTAATTAATTTATTTATCAAACCAACTTATTATTATTAAAATTATGTTTGTTTTTTTATTAACTATAAAAGCTAAATAAATAGAAGCTCAGCTATAGACGAACCTGCATTTTTTAAATTTATTAATTTGAAGCTAACGATCCACTGTACCCAAAGTGTTTTCAGGGAGACATTGACTTTCTTCGTTGTTGGGCCTTTAGTGTCACCTCTGGGGTTTAAAGTGTTGTTGTTTTGTATCGTTTCCAATGCCCGCCACTTCCAAAGTAAATCATTATCATCTTAAATATAAAAATATAACAAACAGACCAAAGGCTGTAACAGCATAGCCATTTAATGTAAATTCATTGGCCAAACCATATATCCTATTACCTAAATGTTTTCCAGAAATTAAAACAATTTCTGACTTATCTAGGTTTTTTCTCTGAAACAGGACACCTTGGATGGAAAACCACGTGATTTACTTATATGTAATTTAGTGTAAGTTTTAGAAGTTTTAGCTGTCTAATTTCTTTTTGGACTGAGACATGTACGTTTTAAGGAAAATGCTACCGTGGTGCAGTTGTAAAAGACTCCACTGTGTCTGCAGGCTGGGAGATGTTCCTTACCGCTCGCCTCATGAACGGTTTCCTGCTTGGGGTCTCGGGGAGAAGTCGGCTGGGAGATGCGCGACCCCGGCGCCTGCGGGGCAGCAGGGCCTGCTCTTCCCGCTCGCTCCCAAGTTACGCCAAGATGCAGCTAGTTACGGTCCCTGCACTGTTGCGAATCCCCCCTCAAGTCCTCCGAGGTGAAGTAGTCGAGGGTGGGATGGCGGGTGGGCGAAAGGAGGAGCAAAAGCGAGGCCGAAGTAACTTATAAACCACTCCTTCACCTCCTCGAATGCTAAACAAAACTGACTGTCTTCTCAGGCCGGCGCAAACATCTCGCATATTTAACTGCTCCCGCCAGATGCCTCCCGTCCCTGGGACTTACAGACCAGCTCACCCGGGACTGCTCTTTGGTCTGGACTCCTTCTCCTCCCTCCCTCCCTCCCTCACTCCCTCCCCAACTTCAGTGCATCGCTCATTATTGCTTCGTAGAAAGCGAACGAGAAGTCTCACGAACTGTTTCCAGCTAATTTCGCTGGAGAAACCCACAAGAATTGCAAGTCTTTATTTATATCTTCGGCCCTCTTTGTGCATTTCCCCTGAAAGTTCATCAACACAACTATAATAAAATAAGTATCTAGAAGAAATTAATAAAGTAAGGAATGTAATATTGTTCATTCGCAAAATTAGTAATGTGCGCAGGCTTTCATGGCCATTGTCACTGGGTTGTAGCCGCGTCCTTGGAGGATAATTAACCAACGTTTCGGTTGACATTGCAGTCGCCATCATCAGGGAGCAGTTACCTGAGCAGGTAACTGCTCCCTGATGATGGCGACTGCAATGTAGACCGAAACGTCGGTGAATTATTCGCCAAGGACACGGCTACAACCCAGAAGCCAAGCTACTCCACTCAAAATATTTTTTTAAAAATAAAATATAAATTTTTCTTTAGAGAAATATTTGCATGTTGAATAATGATTTTGATTGTTTGAATATAATTTACAATAAAACTCTTGAAGTGGCACGCCATAAATACATATGGTTTACGAGACGCATGCCAAAGAAGCCTACGGACGGCTTTTAAAATAGTTTTATCAAATTTCTAATTTTTATTGTTTAGGTATTCATGAAATAATATATATTCATGTGTTACTAGATGTGGTACCAGTCGTTGATGGGTTAAAGTTACGTTCAGTTGCAAAGCCTTTGATGCACTCCGCTTACATGCACATATTTACTGCTTTGAAAATAACTGATAAAGTAGCAAAAAATGATGCCTGTAATAAATTATTCTTTTTATTATAACTTAATAAAATAGGATTTACGTAAACGTTATGTTTTTACTTTAAACCTAGGCAGTAGGCTTTATATGTAAATAAATTAGTACTCGCTTCCCACACGTTTGCTATTACGGACCGTTTAACCATTGTAAAGGTTTTTAATGGCTATTTCCTAGAGAACTGTGATATGATATGTTATAATCTATTATATATAATAAATATTATTAATAAATTCATCAAAATTTGGGTAATATTTAAAGACGCAATTGAGAAACGATCATTCGAAACATCAAAATTTTCACATTTCATAAATATGTGTTTATCCAAAATCTTATTTACCAATCAATTAGCTTCAGATATGTGATTTTTATTGTTATAAGATACGACTTCGGCCTCCTACAATTTCACTTACGTAGTAGGCATTTATAAATATGAAAAAAAAGACACACATATTTACTTTTATGCATGTAATTTATGCTCAACGTTTAAACTTCACCTTTAAAATATATAAGGTGTTAATATTTCTCAGTAATAACAAACATCTTAATTTTCACCCCATTAAGGGTTTAACTATGGAATATGGTTAAGGGAAGTTTGTCGTTTTAGTGAGTTTATTATTCATACCCAGTATTCAATAACCATTTTTTTTTGTTTTTAGGGGACATAATTTATTATTAGGAAAGCAAATTTACAATTTTTTCAACATTAGCTTCCGAATTTTTTAAAATTAAGAATAAATTACATTACGCTTTATGGTTTTTGTCTATAGTTTCTTACATCACACTTTATTTTTCAGATATGTTTTTGTAAACCTTAACTCACCCCATTCTCACCCCTCAACGAACGAAAAAAAAATCAATCATGTTTTTTTCTGAGTTTATAAACTTCTGTTTGATTTGCTTCGGATATACTATTTTTTTTTACCACGAAACCAAACCTACGCTATCCCCATCCCTAAGCGATTAAATTAAGAAACACGAAAAAAAGCTCGATTTTACTTTTTATATAAATTTTTCGTTCCAAGTATCTTATCACAGACTCTGGTAGATTCTAAAATATAAATTGTTCTTCATAAAACCAAAATTACTCCTTTTACCCGAACTTAGGGGGGGGGGGGGGGGGGGAGAGAGAGAGAGAGAGAGAGAGAGAGAGAATTTCGTAAAATATTAAAAAGTGGTTGGAAATTTTGGTTTATTTACCGTCGATAGTCAATGTAATAATTTTAGTTTAATTAAATTCAGCGATAAGTATCTACTTTTATCGTAAAAAAACATATTTACCTCTTTTAATTTCCTTTGGGGACGGAATTTCGTAACCATATCAGCCTGCCTGATTCATTCTGTAGTCAGCTCTGAATATTTACTTGGTCTTGATCAAACATTTTTTTTAGGGATTCTTGGTCCTTTTGTAAGCGTAAAACATTTTCCGTTGATCTAACTGCTTGTAATTGATTTTATCGATACTTCAGGTGCAACAGTTCGGAGATTTACTTGGCTGCTTGAAATATGTAATATTCGTTATTGACGAACAAGGCTTTGTGGTTCGGAGAAGTCTGGTCTCGTATGCGTCTGACATTGTACATGTGCTGGCTTCTTGGTCTTAAGATACCTGGACTATACATCTATCATTATATATATGAACTTGTTGGAAACTATTCCATGCATCGAACAATTAGTCTTCCATGGTAGGCACAGCGGCAACATATTTATTTCGTCGGACTGGTATCTTGTATAGAGTAGTTTTTTCGTAGAGAGAATGATTAATAAACTCCATGTAAGGTAAGGAGTAGTATATAATAGGGCAAGCTGGGACAGGCTTCAGGCTGTGGTGTCTGTGGTGTTTTCCGCCATCTTGGATTGTGACGTCACGGCGGCCATCTTGGATGGTTGTGACCTTGACCTTTGACCTTGACCTTGACCCCGGCGGCCATTTTGGATCCGCCATCTTGGATCCGCCATTTTGGATTACGTCATTGTGTTCTAGAAAATTCCGGTGATGTGTTTTCCGCCATATTGGATGATGACGTCACCGTTGCAATTTCCGTTACGGCCGCCATCTTTAACTTTTTTATTTATTATCCGATTTTAATGAAATTTTTTTTAAAAATTATAAAAAAATTCAATTAATAAAATTTTAATAAAATATTTATAAAAAATATACTTTTACGACACGGAGTTTGGAGTCCTCGGTTCGAACCCGACGAGTGCAAAAAAAAATTAAAAATGGCGACCGATCCTTCCCTCGTGGTGGGTGCTGGCAGACTGACTCCCACCACTTTTATTCAAAGCATATATAACATCATCTAGTATGACGTCATGACCGCCATCTTGTCTGCGATGCTGGAAGCCACCATCTTGTTTTCGGCCGCTAGAGTACGCTGACGCCATGTTAGTTTAAATCTTACCCGCTAGAGTGCAGTAATCATTTATTATTGCTGTGACACCCGCCATCTTGTCATTCGGCCGCCATCTTGGAATCATGTAATAATGTAGCTAGAAATTCGGGAAAAGTTCCAAAATTCATTAAATAAATTTGTAATCTATATACTGATTGATTAGATCGAATAAGGTCCTTGGTTCGATCCCTGGCCGATACAAAACAACTTTAATTTTAAAAAAGTACCACTAATGTGTAAGGTTTGAGAAAATAAAAACACCGCAAGTTCTTTTAAAAAATACTTTTATTACATACATACTACACTACTACAAGTACAAAAAAAAATACACAGACAAATTACTAAAGCCTTGTGGATTTCTCGATTGAAACAGTCTTCTTACTATACAGACTAAGTCCTTTACATGACTTTAAATGTCTATTCAGTTTATCAGGTCGACATATTGGTACACCACAATTTGCACACAAAGCAGAATTATCGACTTCATTAAAAGGACAGTGATATATTTCGTGTCGTTGTGCTCTTTGAATATTTGCCAATGTTTTGTTACAAAATATACAGCTTGATTCCGATGAATGTACAGCCAGTCTATCACAATTCCTGAGGTGTCGTTTTAATCTTCCATATTGTACAAACTTGCTTAAACATCTGTTGCACTGATATTTAATGCGTTCAGAGTTATCACTACAATTGTGTATTACATAATCACGTAATTTCAAGTTTTTGATCTTCTCGCAGTACGTGCAGCCGGATGATGGAACACCGTTGGATGCACCTTCCTTCATCAATGCCACTGGAACTGTTGGCAACCATTGTAACACTGCTGACATGTTAACTTCTGAAGCCGTTGAGGTCTGCTCTGCAGAAGATGTTGCACGCGTCGAAATCTCCCGCTGTGCTGAGAGAGCAGGTGTAGCTGTAGACATCGTTGTCATCGGGCTCTGCACTGATGATGATAGACCTTCGATCCAGGTTGGTGTTGATACTGGTAATGATGCCATCGAGTTCTCAAGAATAGATAGATACTGGTCCATTATGTTATACAAGTCTAACTATCCGAGCCGTTCATCACCGCAGCCAGAGACGGACTGAAGTCCATATCACCTGGGGTCTCACTTATATAGTCTCATTAGCCGGTACAACACATGAGTCAAATCAATAACCATGTTCATTATACATCTCGGAGCATTTTTTATAATGACGATGTAAGCTATCGAGACGTGAAATTAGTTTATTGCACTTTTTGCACTGAAACAGTATTCTTTGAGCATTATTCTGACAGCTGCTTCTTTCATGTCTGCGCGCATTTGAAGTGAAAGTAAATGATGCGTCACAATATTTGCATTGATGTGATGTATGCTCTTCATGAATTGAAGTCTGGAATGCAGATGGTGAAACTTCAGCTGATGATGGAACAGCACGTATCGTTGTCTCCTCTGCAGCAGGTATCGGGATCTCCACCGCCGCCGTGGTCTCCTCTGCAGTCGGTATCGGGATCTCCGACTCCATCATCGTTGCTGCCATCGAGGTCCCAGCTGCTGTCGGTAAACATTCTATTCCGCTCGACATAACTAAATCTCACGAAACTTAATGGAGAGAGCACGTCCGTACTGCACCGTGACCAGAGGTGAACTGCGGGTCCAGTCGTCTGAACCTCGCTTATATACCCGTGGTCTACTGGTATACCTCATGAGTCAAAATAATGTCTGTATTTAAAATTATTTTTTTTTCCTATTAGGTACCTAAAAATTGTAGAAATAAAAAGCATACGAGTTCAAGTTTTACACATTTATTTATAAAAATTACACAAATACATATTAGGTTAAGAAATCAAGCATTTTCACAAGCAAAGTCTTTAATGCCGCACGAACTGACACGTCGACTCCGGTCCCAACTGGTTCGTTGACTCCGGTTCCAACTGGTTCGTTGACTCCGGTTCCAACTGGTTCGCAGGACACAGGATCAGGAACACAGGTTTCCAGCTGGTCATCTTCTGTGACGTTGACAACTCCGACAAGACATGGTCGATGACGTCTGTGACCACGTCTACGCCTTGGCTTTGGCTCAGTGCTAGTTGGGACAGATTCACTGCCTGAACTGCGATGACGAGACGCACACCGTTTAGACGCCTGCGTAGATGCATCACAGGTCGCAACAGGTTGCAACACGTCCATGTTTGGTGTTGCACATGCAGACGAGGCGACTACCTCAGCGATGCTAGCAGGAAGGATTGTGTGTGGTCTCATGTGATAGACGGCACAGTTTCCAGGTTCGCAACAAGCTACCAGCTGCTGAGTCGGTTCGTAGGACACAGGAAAGTGCGCAAACCGCCAATGCTGAGCACCTCCATCACAGGTTTCTGTATATGTACGTAGATATCCGGAATCCCAGTAGCTGTACTCGACACTGCTGAAGCTAGGTCTTGCGCTCACGTACACGTTAGCAGGATGAAACGTAAACATCTTCTTGCAGGTCGAACGTCAACTGAAGGCACGTACATAGGTACGACGTTTATATATGCAGGCTCCTACTAACATTGTGTGTGCCATTTCTGCATTAGCTGCGAGTTTGTACAGGCACAGACACGTTCAAACTTGTCACATGGCTGCATGTCGTATATTGCACTAAGCTTGCGCAGGGAAGGACAGCCGTAGTCGGTCTGTATATCTACGACTTCAGCTGCTCCAACGTCGCACAGTTCTCGTAGCCATTTCTTCTGTTCAGGTCCGGCAACGTAGATTATTTCGTTTTGCAGTAGTAAATCTCCAATAGTGTTTTTCACTTGGTGGTACGGAATTTTTCCTTCGTCCCACTCTAGTCCGTGATAATATTTACATAGCCATTCGTTCGACCGTTTACTTTTTTCGTCTAGTAGTTTCCACGGATACGGAGGTCGGAAGCTGCGGGTTCGAGTCTTGTCTCCAGAGGTGACGCTAATTTCCTTGAGCACGAATCCATTTTGGCTCTGGAAACCTTGCAGGTTGCAGTACATCTTGTCGCTAGCAATGCTCGGTCGTAACTAAATTATTATCGAAAACGAAACAGTATTTATGTCAGGATTTTCACAAGTTTGTCTCGACAATTGTACGAAGCAAGCCGATCGTGAAGTATCAGACAAAAAGCATAGGTGTTTGGTGGAATATTTCCGATAGTCGTTATCTCGATCCTACAGTCGATGATGTTTGAATTTATTCGATCATCCTGTTTGGAAACGTCAAACACCATTAACGGTGCCTTGTTCTTGAAACTGTCGGGACTCAGTATCGGTGACTGTCTCCGTCCATAGTAAGCTTGCTGAAACTTGGCATACATTTGATATGCTAGAAGGAATCTTCCACTTTCAAAGTCCATGTTCATGTCAACGTACGGATAACTTTCGCTGTTTAAAAATATTTTTACATTACGTATTTGACAGTTATCGAATACGGAGCGACTTACTCCTGCATTTAGCTGTCTTCCGGTCTGAAGCCCGACGATGATGTATCTTGGTTTTTCCGTAGCGAAGCTGGACTTTACTATCCAATTGATACGCTGACTATGAGGCAAGCCAGGATAAGTTTCCAGGCTCCAGGATCGGAATGGCACATCGAAATTCTTGCCATTTTCTATGTTCTTCAACATCTTGACTCGTTCAACGGTGCTCACTTGGATGTGGGGCAGCATCCACTCGATAGACTGTAGTGTTAGCGAGACATCTTGAGGGTTTTCTGCAGCGGCGACAATTGCATTAATGTGCGTGTTGGCTAGAAGCAGTACGAGCTCTTGTTTCGAATTAATGATTATATGCTTGTAGTCCTCAGCGAATCCAAGAAGCATGGGCAGAGGAACATAAACTTCGAACTTCCCTTCGGCATAAACCGGAAGCTTATATTCATCCTCGAGAGCCCAACCGGCCATCTTTGCAGCAGACAGTTCATTTGGAGTGAGCGAAAGGTAATTTTTCATAGCAGATGTTATGCCTACATCTCTCGTCTGGTCTACCTCGACACCATTGAGTACATAAGTAATGCGCTCGATTAGGTGAAGAATACCATTGCAGGATATTGACGTCGTTGTCGGATGCGTACCATCCGCTTTTGTAAGCGTGCCTCTTATACGTAGAAATGACTGCGAAGGTAAAGTACAAATATCTTGGTGCTGTACTGCAATGCGTACTTCCGATGGTAGTGCGTACGATCCGAGCAGGAAAGGCTGGTACTCGTGCAATTCCATTTTCGTAATGCTGTCATCAAAAATGACTGGATCTTCCACGTTGAGGATTTCGTCTTCCATATTTATTCGGCACTTGTCCAATACTGAGAAGATACTTTATGTTGTCAGGTGTTAATGCACCGATGTCTGGTAGAGAACTGTTCTTGTTCACGTCAATACGATTTCTTTTATAACTGTTCGGTGTTACGAACTTTATGCCCATCGCTTCAAGTGCAGACGTAATGTAATTTCTTCGTCTTGAAAATTCACCAATCGTCCTCGCTGGTCAACGATTCGGACAACGACTTCGTGTGCGCACTTCACGACGACTGGAACGTAAATGATACTTTGCGGTACTTCGACCAGTTTATATCCTGGCGGGACCATCGGCGAAAACTCGTGCAGCATGTTGCTTAGTCTTCCGTTGAGATACGTTCCACTTGCCAAATTACAGTTTATTCTTATGACATTCACAGGTAAAATGTTTACTGCGCGCGTAGATTCGTACGTTCTTCCCGTATCATAAACCTTTGATTCGAATCCGAGCATGGTACCTATGGTGCCAGGTTTCGTAAAGTCGACATTTTCACTGCATGTTAGAATGCTTTTTTGAGTGTTTGGATTTCCACGCAGTTGAAAGTCTACATCCTGTGGTAACATATCCCTGATGTAATTTGCAATGTCGTCAATTTCGTAAGAGCCAACAGGTAACCGTATTTTATGAGCGGTCCCATTACTTTTCAGGAAGCAGATCTTGCAGTTTTCTTCGTCGATATTAGGTATGGCATTATACGTTTGAAAATCTACGAGTCCGATGCTCGATTCTCCGTCTAAATCCAGAGGCGGGAAATGAACCGCCCGCAGCTCAGATGCGTGACCTGTCAGGGTAAGTGTTATCGACATGACTAATAAATTAACATCACTGCACAACCTTTAAGTAGCAATTTTTTTTATTTGTCAGCTAATTTTTGTTTGTTAAAAAGCGAAGACACAAGTGTCCGCAGTTTGTTTGATTAGGCCTCTGTTCCGTTTCGTAATTGTAAAACAATGTAGTGGACCGGCCCAGGTACTGTCGCAGTTCGGGCGGAGGGCGTAAATTTCCAAAACTGTCGTAGTAAGTAGCTTTTTTTCCAGACTTTATGTACGCCACCCAGTGCGTGCCGCGACCCGCCGACGTGTCTAAATTAATTATGGCGCACTCACGTGTCTTTGGCTTGCTGGGCAAAGTGTCTCGCATAAACACGCCGCGGAAATTTGGTATTTTCAGTTTGCGTGCGTACTTTATTAAATCTACGTTGGTGAGCGTTCGTTTCGGTAGGGAACTTAGGATTTTCTCTTTACACGTTTCTTTCTCATGCCTCGTCCTGCCTTGTGAGGATGCAAGTACAGTCCTGCACCGTTTTTTTTACCGATGGCAATGGCTTCCATGCTGGCATTGTGTCGCTGTGCTTCTTTTAACTGCTTGCGCTCATTCTTCGAAGTGTTGACTGCCCGCACTATACCGCTCGTTGCACCGATAAGGCCTCCGAGAGCACCCAATGCAGGCAAAAGCAAAGGAAGGAATCCTCCTATAATCTTCTTGTCGAGAGTCTGTAATTTTTGCTTTGCTTTTTGCACGCCTGCACCGATCTTGCGCTTCTTGGTCTTGCGTGAGTTAGTCTTTGACTTGATGTAGCTGGCTCGACGAGCACCCAGTCCTAATTTCGTCTTTGCCTTCATGATTTTAGATACGCCCCACGCTGCGATTTTCTCTCCTAGTCCCGCGTTCGACGATTTACTTATATCTTCGGCTTCCTGTGCCAATATCTCGTCGGCCCGGTGCCTGGATTCCAGATCCTTGCTTAATGAATATGCGATATCGTGCTGCTTGCACTTTTCGTCGAGAGAATTAATGCCCACGTCACCGCGAGCTAACCTTTTCGCTAGTTTAGTGCCGGGGCCGCAGAATCTGTAGCCGGGAATGTGTAGCTCGAATGGTAGGTTGTTTATCAGCGAGTTCACGAGTCCTGCGCCGATGTGTTTTTTGTTCTTACCTCTTCGAGTCATTACGCACAACTGACCAGAAAGTATAAATACGCTTCTTTTATACAATTACTTTAGTACAATGCAGGTCGTCAAGCAAGACGTGTGTTTGCCCGTGCGCATTACGCAAGACGATGTATTTAGTGCGCGTGAATCACGACATGGCTTACTGTTGCCTTCTGCCGTACGTTGCATAATGGCGGGTCCATCCAACTGCGGTAAAACGTGTGTTTTACTGAGTTTACTGGAGGAACCAAATGGTCTTCGGTTCGAGAACGTTTACTTGTATTCCAAGTCGTTGCAACAGCCAAAGTACCAGCGCCTAGCAACTGTTCTACGATCCGTGGATGGTCTGGAGTATTTTCCGTTTAGCGATAATACCGATGTTGTACCTCCAAGCGAAGCAAAAGCCAATTCCGTGTTTGTTTTCGACGATGTAATGTGCGAGAAACAAGGCATAATACAAGAGTACTTTTCCATGGGCAGACACGCCAAGGTAGACTGCGTTTACCTGTGTCAGACGTACAGTCGTATTCCAAAACATCTCCTACGAGACAACGCAAATGTCATAGTTTTGTTTCGCATGGACGAACTTAATTTACGCCACGCTTACGACGATCACGTAAACACCAACATGACATTCCAGGAATTCAAAGACATGTGCTCCTTGTGTTGGAAAGAAGAACACGGATTCCTAGTTATAGTCAAAGACTGGCCTCTATATAAGGGCAGGTACAGACGAGGTTTCGATCAGTTTATCACCAAACATGAGTCATAGCATTTCGAAATTCGGTCGTAGCAGTCGAGACTTACGTACTGCTCTCAAGTCTCATGACGACGTTATCCGCAAATACATTTCGCTACTGGCTCAAAAAATAGACGGGGTGAAAAATGAATTACTTGAGTACCTCGTAGCCATAGACCAGCGCGTGGAAGCTTCGGATTCTCGCATTCGCGACATGATCGAAGTTTCGAATGCACAAAGACGGGACGATCTGAGGACTTTTCATCACTATCTCAATCGTCAACAAATTCAGATTTGGCCAAACACAAGAAATAAGTTTCTGCGAACGAATAGAAAAGTATAAAAGGAGGTCTTGCAATAAGTTTTCAGCCAGTACAATGTCGGACCTGGCCAGTGACCTTCATCGAGCTATACAGTCTGTTCGCGAAAAATATTTACTTGCTAGACGAACCAGACTTGCACGTGAGATGGAAAATGAGGAGATATTTAAACCAATCACTAGTCGCCTCGACGAACTTAAAAACAAGGAAGAACCAGCCTTCATTGTGAAGACAGAAGTTGAAGATGAAATGCCGACTGTAAAGAAGAGAAAGTATGAACCAGATCGAGAAGAAGAGGACTTAACAAGTACAGAGTCCATGCACAAGAAAAAAATACCGAAAAAGGGACATCACGTTAATGCAATGGTCCGACCATACCTGATATCGTTTACGAGCCGGAATAATGACACGACCTACGGAGTGTACAGAAAACATAATAAATGGTTCCTCGGTGCTAAAGAAATAGACTTTCTACCAGGAAATATCGTGCGCGTAGCAGAGTTCAAAACGCGCGGGACTCCGGGTCTGTACGAATTGCTGTTTCGCAGGGAGCCTAAAGGATATTCTCACAACGACTTACAAGAGTACAAAACACTGCTAGAGCTAACCAATGCACATTTTCGCGATAACGATCCAGATAGTGGTGTATATAAAGACGTAGATCATGAAAAAATCGACATTCTCGCTAATCTCTTCAGTGAACTAACAATACATGGCGAAGGTTTAAAAAAGCTAGAAAGTGGTCAGACATTTGACTATGTATATTGGGACGACCCTAATGAATTAGTTGATCGCCTTAGAATTCTACATGCATCGCTTAGTGTAGGAAACTATTCGCACATCAACGAAATAGTCTCCATACTTGAAGAACTGAAGGAAGCCGGCTACATACAATGAGTCGAACCGGAATTGCTCGCGAACTTCATGCTCCTGCTAGACGGAAATACCTTCGTCGCAAAGTCATAGTTCGTGGAATTGATGATTTATTCCAGGCGGACCTTGTTGAGATGATACCGTATTCCCGATTGAATAAAGGTTTCAAGTACATGTTGACAGTCATCGATGTTTATAGCAAGTTCGCTTGGGCTAGACCTGTCAAATCAAAGACTGCAACTGACGTAGCCAAGGCCATGAACAATATTTTGCGTGATAGACGTGTATCGTCGCACCTGCAAACGGACCTCGGGAAAGAATTCTACAATGCGACCTTCAAGGCTTTGATGAAGAAGTATGGCATCAAACACTACTCTACATTTAGTAACGTCAAAGCCTCCGTTGTCGAAAGGTTTAACAGAACTTTGCGTTCCAAGATGTGGCGGCAGTTCACGGCTAACGGAAATTACAAGTGGCTTGACATCTTGCCGAAACTAATAAGCGAGTATAATTCCACTGTGCATTCTACCACGAAAATGAAGCCAAAGGACGTAAAGGATAATCGCCTGCTTCAAACAGTTTTTCCCAACACGAAGAAGAAAGATCCACGAAAGCGTAAAGCTAACGTCGGCGACATTGTGCGAATCTCCAAGCAGAAAGGTATCTTCGAGAAAGGTTTCACTGCGAACTGGAGTCCCGAACTTTTCCGTGTGACACATGTTCGTGAATCAGAGCCTAGGACCTACTACCTCGAAGATTTGGACCACAAACCTATCCATGGCGGCTTCTATGCCGAAGAGATTCAGCCTACGTTGTATCCCGATACGTACTTGGTGGAGAAGATTATAAAACGAAGAAATGGACGGTCCTACGTCAAGTGGTGGGGCTTTCCACCTCGCTTCAATTCGTGGGTGGCAGATGCAGACGTGGAGAAATCCACAAGGCTTTAGTAATTTGTCTGTGTATTTTTTTTGTACTTGTAGTAGTGTAGTATGTATGTAATAAAAGTATTTTTTAAAAGAACTTGCGGTGTTTTTATTTTCTCAAACCTTACACATTAGTGGTACTTTTTTAAAATTAAAGTTGTTTTGTATCGGGCAGGGATCGAACCAAGGACCTTATTCGATCTAATCAATCAGTATATAGATTACAAATTTATTTAATGAATTTTGGAACTTTTCCCGAATTTCTAGCTACATTATTACATGATTCCAAGATGGCGGCCGAATGACAAGATGGCGGGTGTCACAGCAATAATAAATGATTACTGCACTCTAGCGGGTAAGATTTAAACTAACATGGCGTCAGCGTACTCTAGCGGCCGAAAACAAGATGGTGGCTTCCAGCATCGCAGACAAGATGGCGGTCATGACATCATACTAGATGATGTTATATATGCTTTGAATAAAAGTGGTGGGAGTCAGTCTGCCAGCACCCACCACGAGGGAAGGATCGGTCGCCATTTTTAATTTTTTTTTTGCACTCGTCGGGTTCGAACCGAGGACTCCAAACTCCGTGTCGTAAAAGTATATTTTTTATAAATATTTTATTAAAATTTTATTAATTGAATTTTTTTATAATTTTTAAAAAAAATTTCATTAAAATCGGATAATAAATAAAAAAGTTAAAGATGGCGGCCGTAACGGAAATTGCAACGGTGACGTCATCATCCAATATGGCGGAAAACACATCACCGGAATTTTCTAGAACACAATGACGTAATCCAAAATGGTGGATCCAAGATGGCGGATCCAAAATGGCCGCCGGGGTCAAGGTCAAGGTCAAAGGTCAAGGTCACAACCATCCAAGATGGCCGCCGTGACGTCACAATCCAAGATGGCGGAAAACACCACAGACACCACAGCCTGAAGCCTGTCCCAGCTTGCCCTATTATATACTACTGTAAGGGGAAATATAATTTAATTTAATTTTAAGTTTTAGTTTCTGTTATCACTGGTCGATAATCAAACTAAGAATGGATATCGATCGATTTAATTATCATATTTTAATAAATAATTTTTTCATTAATTTTGAAATTTTCCGGAAAATCTACATTTATTATTACGAATTTTTAAGATGACGGCCATTTTGACATGATCTGTTTACTGGAGGCTGGTTGATAAAAACTTGAAACAGCTTTTAGGCTTTTCATCATATTTTAATGAATATATATTTTTTACCTGAAATTAATTGTTTGCATCATTCAATGATCTATTGTTAAATCAGTATATTAATAAGCGATTTTTAAATGTATTTTGTAATTTTTCCCATATTTTTCTAGGTTAATAAATACGGAATTAAAGATGACTGGCCAAGACAGCTGACAAAATGCCGGATATCGCGAAAGTTGACTTTCTGTTAATAAACATGTGTAGGCCCTACACTCTAGCAGATAAAAATTGAACTAATTCGGCGGCTGCACATTCTGGCTGACGGCATGTTTACTATGTGGCAGTAGCACTCCTCGTATCGATTACTGAAATCAAGATGGCGACAGCGCTCTCTATCAGGTGATGCGTGTTAACTAGCGCTCCTGGTATCGAGTTTTTTTTTTTAGAAAAGGAGATGCTATTATTCTTTAAAATTAAAAAAAATTACAAGTTGAATATGTGTTATTTTTTTAATACCTTATTTAATTCTCGATATCCATGCTGTAAAAGGCGTATATTTTCCAACTCAGAGGTCCGACCTGTCATGGTTCGAATCACCTCGGTTCCATTGTCTTTTGTATACAAAATTAAATTAGCAAACTGCAAAATTGGCAGGTAATGGATCATTGAACTTAACGTGCATGAGACAGAGCGATTTCGATGTTCTCTAGGAACAATCAGCAGAAACAAATATGTTGGTGTCCAAGATGGCGACCTCCAGCAGACAGCAACAATATGGCGGACAAGACATAAGAATCGAAAGAAAAGGGTTTGTCACACAATTTTTTTGATGGCGGACATAGAATTATAATTCAAGATGTAACCGTATCGAAAAGTAGAACGTTCGTGGATTGGGCTGCTCGATGTCAAGATGGTTGCCGTAATGAAAATTGCAACGTTTGTGGAGTGTGACGTTTGATAATATAATTCAAGATGGTGGTAGTTTTCTCTAGCATAAGAAAAGAAGAACATTGCCATGATGGCATACTGGCTGATGTAATATGTATTTTCCTTGACATTAGTGGTAGGAGGTCAATCTACGGGTAGCTTCCGTGTAGGAAGGATTTATTGCCATCTTCGGTCGAATGACTTCATTGGGTTCGAACTGAAGACTCCGTGACGTATGTACAACTTTTTTTTATCAAAATTGTAATACAATTCATTTTTTTATGAAGTTTTAAATATTTATAATTTTTTTTCTGATGATAATTTTCGAAATGGCCGCCTTAATGAAAATGGTAACGTTCTTGAATCCAAGATGGTGGGTGTGACATTATTTTTTACTAAAATTTTATTTAAATTGTAATTAAGTGTTTTTAATTTTTTTAAAGTAATAAATGAAATGTTTAATCTTGCCGGGAATGTAACCGAGAACTGAAATGGATTAAGTAATTAAACATTCCAAGAAAAAATTTTTAAAAATAGTTTTGGAAATTTTTTGGTCAAAATTTAAAGAAATTCAAGTTTACAGTCAAGGCCAATGTCTTGACCTCGGCGACTTGCTTTTAGCAGTCTTAAGCCGCTTTTAGAACATTTGGTTTTTTCAAATGCAAAATTATTTTGAGGCATTTCGAATTTCAAATTTTCAAATTTTTGAGGAATAAAACAGGATATTTTCCCTCAAAAAGGGGTCTTTTTTTCCTCGAAAAAGGGAATTTTTTTTAGAAATTTTGAGTCATTTCTAAGGAATTTTCAGTTCAAGATGGCCGACGTGACATTACAATACAAGATGGCGGACATCGCTCTAGCTCCAGACCTTGTGCCCTTCGCTAGGGCGCCCATTTATATACTACTAAGTTGTGTATTATGATCATTATCATATCTATGGAGCTAATCAAGCAGTAAGATAACATAAATATAATTTAAATTGACTCAACTCACTCTCTTGTAAAATTTTGGGTTATTGTCACTCAATTATGTATCAAAAAATTATTTTCTGAATTTATGAAACAGATTGAACCAATGCTTTGGATTATCCCGTATCATTTATTTCATTCCGAAAATAATAAAAAAAGCAATTATTTATGGAATAGGTAGTCAAATTCATTTACACAGATAATAAAGGGCGATTCGGGTCATAACATCGATATCAATAGGGTTAATTCCTATTTCTACGAAAAAAGTAAAGATTTTGGTTATAAAATATACAAATATAAAATATTTCATCATTTGTAACCACTATATAGTTACTATACTCCTGATATCAGTTATTTTCGTTCACTGTGAATTTATTTCGTTAATTCAACGGAAATGTTCTTGTAAAATAACAGATATCTGTAAATTTACACGAAAACAACTATATAACTACAAAATAGTTTTTATAGTATTTCTGGGTTCGGATTGTTATCTGGGCACGTATGATAAGTGTTTTCCCAGTTACTCCAATAGTTATTTGTAATCCGTTTCCCGAATAACTTTCCAGTATTGACTGCGCACATCAGTAAGCATAAGAAAACAAAATAAAGTCCAATGATTAAATATTGGATTATACGTACTATTTCCATGGATTAAAAAAAAAAATGCTTGAATGAAACATGAAAGAACATGTAATATTTTGCGCCACTTTTCGTAAGAAATATTCAGAATTATCTCAAAAAACTTATTTCATACGTGCAAAAATAATCAAAGCCACGTGTTGTATAATATTACAATATCTTTCCTGTAGTGTGCCAAACTATTTATGGGCAACTGGTTTACACAGTAATCTTTGATGAAAGTAGAAAACATTATTGTTCCGGGTAGCGATGAAGATAAATACGGATATGGGTGTACGTTGATATGAGAACGTGTTGCAAAGAAACGATAATCCAACCCGTCAAAGAAGGCTCCCACAGCTAGTGAATATAATCAATCATTCAAGGAAATCTGGCGGCCGGAACCATAGCTAGATTCAGACAATGGGGCGGCAAGGAAGCTAACACGCAGCAGAATATTCACCAGCGGAAACGTCACATGCAAAGTTTCTCGGTCTCAATTTTTTCTTTTGACTATACGCAGCATGCACTGCACAACCCATTAGTGGTAATAAATGCATCCCTTAGTGGATACTATGTGAAGCTGACGGTCAGCTCAATGCTCTCGGTACTCCCAAATTATCGTGTGCCAAGTTTAGTGTCTGCATTGTGGAAACCATTTTTAAATGACTGTGTTTTAAGGAAATTGAAATTCATGCTTTTTCAACTAACTAGGTGCCATTTCAGAAATTTTTGTGTGTTGCGATGTGTCGATGGTGATGCAGAAAGTAACCAACTACTTCACATCATGCCATCTTCTGACAGTTCCTAGCTCAACGGTAAAACCACTCTATTTATGCCAAATAAGCTATTAGGCTGATTTAAATGTATTTTTGTTCAAATTTAATCAATAATATTTAAGAATCACAAGTATATTTGCAATAACATTTACCTTTGATAAATTTGGGTGATTTAGACATTAATAATATTTTGATGCTACAATAATTTCTTTGCAATTGAAGTAGTATATAATAGCGGGTCCTGCTATAGGCTTCAGGCTGAGGATTGAGGATTGCCGACACCATCTTGAGTGTAAATAAATGGCGGTCATCTTAGATGACCTTGAACTTGACCTACACGTTCAAAACCTGCCAAAATTGTTAATAAATGACTCAACATTAATTTGTCAAATTTCGCACAATATTTCCAAAATCCGCCCAAATTTCCATTTTTTGGAAACGATTACATTAAAAATTCCAAAAATAAAAAGAAAAATTTCCCTATTTCGAGGGAAAAATTCACATTTTGAGTGAAAATTTCCCTTTTAAGTCCTCCAAAATGCCAGCGGCTTGAAAATCCTCTAAAGTGGCTTAAATTCTCCGGCGACAAGCTGTTATAAACCACCGAGGTTGTGACCTCCACCATTAGGATATCAATGTCGCCATCTTAAATTAGGACATAATTGTTGAAATTATTGCTACGGCTGCCATCTTGAAAATCAGTAATTTTATGCAAGAATATCGGGAATTTTTTTTAAATTTTATAAAAAAAAACATTTAGCCATCTTGAATTAAAATGTCACGGTCACCATATTGCAAATCCGTAATTATTATCCAAAAAAATTTTAAAAAATGTAAAATACACAAAAAATAATTAATCAAATTGTAATAAAACTGTAATTAATAAAAGGAGTATGGAGCACTGCCAGGGAAGCAGGGGCGGATTCAAAGGGGGGGAAATGGGGGAAATTTACCCCCCCAAAAGCCAGTGGCAAAAAAAAAAATGGAAGGCTGTTTTTTTTTTTTATCACCGTACATTCATTTGTCGAAGGATCTGAAAATATTTTTTGTATCAAATGTTACTATTTTATGATTTTGTCGAGGAATTTATTACAACTAAATTGGGAAAATTGCTTGGTAACAACTGTATAATGATAGCATGTATCTTGAATGGGAAATTTGTGCCTTTTTTTTGGAAGGATTTCTCAATTCGGATGTGGCAACTCTGTTTGATAACTGTAGTGTCTGAGATTGTATCGCGCGCTTTAAAAGAAAACTAGCAGAAAGACAGTGATAGAAAATGTAATAGTGAGTGTTCAGTAAATCATGTTTTTGTGAGGTGTATGGTGGCAAGGATTACTCGAGCATGGTGAGTGTCTCTTAGAATAGCCTACTGTAGCTACACAAATGCCTTTCAGTGAAGTCAACACAAGTTTTTGCGAGATAACAGGCGCAAGCATCTCATCACTAAGTATAGTTTGTTACACCATGACCAGTGTCTCACTTCATGACTTCATCAGCGAACAACTCTGGTTTTCTGGCCCCACAGTCCCAAACAGTAAACTTTCTAAAATTTATGAAAAATTATTTATTCAAATACTCTAACTTTCGAAAATTATAAAAAATCAAAAACAATAAGCAGAAGCAAACCTAACTGTTATGAAAAGATTTGAATTAATTAAAACAAAAAAAATATCTGAAGTTAATAATATTTTTACCAGTATGTTTAGTACACCAACCACAGTTACAAACTGTTTAAAAAGTTTCATCTGGCGAATATTAAATTGTAACCTAGCTAAGAAATCCGCATGCAAATAATTTCTTAGTCAAATGCAAAAAAAAAACTATTAAATGTGCATTTATAAAGTAATAATTAATAAAAAAAGGGCAGTCAGCAGAATTAAACTAAACTGTGATACAAAGTCAAAGGTGACCATGTATTTTATAAATATTAAAAAGCATTAGAAATATAATAGTTTATATAAAGACCTTAAAACAACTACATCCAAAGCATTACAAATATCAAAACACTCCATCGTTTCATATTCTAACATCAAAGACACATTTAAATTGCTCGCAGTAAGCGACATTTTATAACTGTTTTCTTACTCTTCACAAATTACTACAGTCTAATACTGTCACAAAATTATGTATATGATATGTGCGGATTTATACAGTTAACCCAAACATGTTTAATGCTGTGTCTCGCGCAAGTTCATTAAATTAGGGGCCTACCGCCTACATAAATTTGCGGGTATGTTGTATACTCGAGTGTTCCACCAAACTAAAGATATTATTGTCAGCTGCTGAAGTAATATCCACTAGGTGTTGGTAAAATAATATATCGCAAATACTTAACACCTGTTTAAAATTACACATTACACTCGTGTCCAAGCTAATTTGTCGTCAAGGGGCTAGCTCAAAATAGGCATGGCAAAAGTGCAACAAATTGCCAAACACTTTCTTGTGTTGGTTTCACTGTTTTACAGAAACTCAAAATGTTGATTTGCAACATTCTTTTGTACTAGTTTATGATTTTTTTTCCAAACAGGCTGTTCAACAAGGAGGAAAACAAATCTTGCTATCTTCTTTCTTTGGGCCACCTCAGAAGAAGTCACGTGTGGAAGTGAATTCTGAGGATGCCTCAGAATCAGTTGAGCAGCCCACTGATTTGAATTGTGGTAAAACACACAATGATATTGTTTTGGAAAATGATTTTACATCGATTATCAATAATGATGAGAAAGTTACGTCATCTTCAAGCTATTCTGACCAATATCATATCCAAAAGCCTTATCCAGATGAGGTTAACAATGGCATATTACATTCAGCATTACTTAGCTCTTCGTCTTCTGTTGGAAGTGTTTCCAGTGACATTGGCCACTTTATTGGAGGAAATATTGATGACTACACTAAGTCCGTTCTGCTAAAAAATCCGTGGCAACCACCAGAATCCTATGTGTTTCCACATTCCACCCGTGTTGTCTCTGGAAAGCCTGTGCGGAATTTTGTGAGGCGGAGTCATCTGCAAACCTACAAAGAATGGCTGGTTCTATCAGATGTTAAAAAAGGTCTGTTTTGTAAATATTGTCCATGGTTTACAACTAGGAATGAAGGTGGGTACTGCAGAAATGTTCCCCTCAAAACTCTAGTTACAGAACCTCTTACAAATTTTAAAAATTTGATTGGAGCTAAAGGTTACTTGGAACAACATGCAAGCCATCAATACCATATGACTGAAGTTGCCATGGGGAAGAACTTCCTTAAGACATATCATAATCCTTGCTCCGAGGTAGTAAGTCTTGTCAAATAACAACATTTGGAAGAGGCTGAGGAAAATCGGAAAAAAACTACTACCGATTGTGAAAACAGTTATACTACTTGGAAGGCAAAATATTCCTTTCCGTGGTCATCGGGATGATGGTCCACTTACTACCGATGCTCCATCTCATAATGAAGGAAATTTTCGGGCAATGCTTCGTTTTCGAGTGGATGCTGGAGATAAACTACTTGAAAATCACATTAAAACTGCTCATTTTAATGCTACATTTATCAGCAAAACTGTGCAAAACGAGCTTATTGACTGCTGTGGACTAGACATATTAGATAAAATTCTCAAGAGAGTAAGATTATCTGGGTTTTATGCTATTATATTTGACGAAACCAGTGACATGTCAAATAAATCCCAAGTGAGTCTTGTCCTTCACTATGTACATCTTGGTCAGAATACGGTTGTAAGGGAAGATTTTGTTTCATTTATAGATGCATTTGGTGATATGTCTGAAACCACAGCTCTCCAAACAAACAACAAATTTTCAATACTTGAGAATGGTATCGAAGATAATTCAACAAACAAACTAGTCAGAACGGCCACTGAAGAACTGTCTCTTACAGGAAAGTCACTAGGTCAAATTATTATCAGGAAAATAAAATCATTGCAGCTTCTTCCCCTCCAGTGTGTAGCAATTGGTACTGATGGCTGCTCTGTCATGTTATCAGAAGATAGAGGTGCAGTAAAGGAAGTGCTGAGTTTGACAACCAATGCTGTGGAAATGCCATGTTACAATCACAAACTTAACAATTCTCTATCTCAGTCTTCAAAGATACATGCGGTCCAAAATGCAGTGGGTATCATGAAAGAAACTATTTCTTTCTTTTCTTTTCCAAAATGCAGTAAAACTCTTCTTCAATTTCTTGGGGGAAAAACTAGCTCATTTATCAGATACAAGTTGGGTCGAACGACATGACAGTGTACTTCAGTTTGTTTTTGATGTGCCAGAAATAATAGAATCTCTCGAGAAGATTTCTAGCTGGAAAGACAAAACTGTAGCTGGAAAAGTAGCATCACTTATAGCTGCTCTATGTGAAAGTAAATTTTTGGTTGCTGTCTTCTGCCTCAGTAATGTTCTGGCCCTTACACTTCCTTTGAGCAAACTTCTTCAAAAAGAAACACTTGACCTTGTACATGCTTCTAAGAGCATTACAAATGTTATTTCGGTCTTAGAGACTCGTCGTGCGGATTGTGACAGTTACTTCAAAGAAATTTATGCAGAGACAGAGAAAATGGCAGAGAAACTTAATGTTGAGCTTCGGAAACCCAGGACTGTTGGGCGACAGGTTCATCGCAGTAACTACCCGGTACCAGTAGAGTCGCAATCTGTAAAGGATTATTACAGAATTTCAGTATTCATACCACTTCTAGATGGCATATTACAAGATATCAAGACAAGATTTTCTTCTAAAGTCCTTGATATATTTAGACTCCCAGTTCTACTTCCACAGTTGATAGTGAACACAACCTTAGCTGAAATAAACGATTCAATTCGGTTCCTGGTAAACAAGTTTTCTCAATTACTAGAGGGCACCAAAGAAATTCAGCTAATAAAGTTAAAAGGTGAAATTTTTCACTGGCAGCAGACATGGAAAACTGAAAAAGCTAGGTGTGCCGAACTTCTCAAAACAGCTATTGATGCACTAGCTGCTTGTGACAAGGACATATACAACATTATTTATACACTGCTTCATGTTCTTTGCACATTTCCAGTCAGCAATGCCAGCGCAGAGAGAACTTTCTCAACGTTACGTCGCACCAAAACGTGGCTCCGAACTACAATGATTGAGGGTCTCGCTCTTCTCCATATTCATTATGACATACCAGTGGACCCTTTTCACGTGATTGAGCGTTTCTCAAAATCTGGCAATCGCCGTATCTTTCTCTAATTAGATATTTTTACTTAATGATGATTCTTAAATTGCAATATGATGCAAAATAATTTATTTCATATGCTTTTATTCAGCATATATTACATGTTCTATGTCATGTCATATTTATACAACGAATATTATTACATTAATATAAAATAATACTCAATAAACAGTGTATATTACATTAATTAAAGTGTTTTTATTCAAAACCAGCTCAATCTATTTTTAAAGATTTACGGAAATTACCAAACATATTTTACAGTCAAAAAACATGGTTTAATTTTTTTTATATATTTTTTTATTGGAAACGAGGAAGGTCTCTAAGAATTTAAAATTGCAGTACTTTCAAATTAGCTAGATTTTGTAAGTAGCCAGTTTTGAAGTAATCCAGTTAGATAACCAATTTTTTTCATGAATAATTTGCAATTCCTCCCACTTCATTTCCCCATGACTTTGTAAATGCCCCAAGTATTACATTCTACTTGAGATAAATTGTTCCAGTAATAAAAAATTTTGCTTACTAATTTTGATATTTAATTTTTTAAAATTAATTTTTGATTTTTTTCTTCTGGTTGGTATTATTATATGCCTATGTTATATTCTATAACAATTATTTTATGCCCAGGATTCCATAAGAACCATGTTGTCAATACCGTTCAATGTTCTTCGGGCACCAGTTCCCCCCCCCCCCAAAACTGATCACTGGATCCGCCCCTGCAGGGAAGGAGAGTGCTTCTCGGCAGGTGAGTTGGAGTAGGCGATCTGAAGAGGACTTTCTGTGGAGGTCCACTAGGAGTCGTCGACGAAGACATCGATGCCAGCGGCAATCCTGAAAATACCCCTTCTTCAGTGGGGTTCATCTTCATGCTCACGACCTGTTTAGTATTTGTTTTTGGTTAAAACACTTGGTTAAACATTAGCTTATGTATGGTGCTAAAGGTGTAAATAGGTGTGTTTTACCCCATCATCTACGGTATAAGTATTATATTTCTATATTTCAGCAGTTTTATTTTTGTATAATTGAATTTTTAATCTTTTATAATGTTAGTACCTAGTAAATTCGTTCGGCTATTGAGTTATGTATGATGTAAATATTTATAAATGAATTTCAGTATTATGTTTGAAAAATGCTCCGCTTTACTTACTGATTTTAACAATGTCTTCAAATTCATTTGCAAACCAGATAGAGGTAATGGAGAAAGAGTCTTAAAGACTTAGTGATAAATTATGGTTTTATGAAAATACTTGTTGAGACTCTCATTTTTTCTTAGGGTTTAAGTGCTTTTGTTAAATTATTTTCTGTTTATTTACCAGATTTTGCCATTGGTGAGCGAGTAAAGATATGGACGGAGGAAGCTCTGATATTAACAAGAAATCTTGTATAATGATGGGATTTTTGTGTGTCAATTTCGTTGTTTGATTTTCATTGTCAATAAAGTGATCTTCCAGCATACTTTTCGTTCATGATCAAAAGCTGTTACTTGTTGTTCCTCTTGGGAAGGAGGAAGGAAGAAAACAAAAAAAACAAACTAAAATAACATATTGTCTTCACAGAGATCTCGTCTATTCTCTCTCACTCTCCCCCCCCCCCCCATAACTTCAGGGAGCTCTGCGTTAGCCAATGTTTCCAATTTTGTTTGTGAATGTGACTAAAAATTTTATAATACCAAAGTTTTACAAAATGAAACGTGACCATTTACCACAAAATCGCCGAAGGAATTTCTTTTCGTTGTCAAAGGATTCAAAATGTTTAAAAACTCTCTCCTTAAAATAATATATTTTTTAAATTACCTACTCATACCGAGAAGTATAAATAATGTTATATGGTTAAAAAAATTCACTTCAAAATTTTTTGCAAAACAATGGTTACACATTATCAAGGGATCGTCAAAACCACAGTCTCTGAGTTAAGTTATTTTGAATCTAACTGCACAAGAATCATTTTAGAGTGCTAATAAAATTTTCGATGGCATGTTTTCTTTTAGAGTAAAAGTATTTATAATACTTTCACTCGCAGGTTCGATCTGTTTACAACAGGAAAAAAATTAGAACTCGCAAACCGGAATGTAGCAGAGTAGACACGAAGACCAGTATTCAGAGCTAGTTAATTATTGGTGTCATCTGCACTGGAAGGTGCGTAAATCAACGGTAATGTCAAACAGCATGGAAGAGCCGTCACCAGCTAAAAGCCCTGGCGCGTACCTGGCATGACGAGTTATTAGGCTCACACCTCATTAATTCATCAAAACTCCCCCCGGAAACTGATCCCGCTAGGGTATAATCCTGGTTAGGAGAAAAGATGGTTCTTTTACATGCCTGACACTGTTGCAGTGTCTAACATGGGTTCCAAGAACCGGGAAATAGATTCGCCATTTCCAATCGCGGCATGTTACTGGTGAGCGCACGGCTAGGTCGAGAGGTTGAGGAGACCCATCCCAACTTCGCCCACACCGACCCGCCCCCAGCTCCGCTGTAAACCCCCAGACCATCTTCTGTGGAATCTGAGTAGAGCCGTCACGGAACCATACCTCTCACATCCCTGGGACCCCTCGGTCACCCAGTTGCTCGTGATCCAGCCGAGGCCTATCCAACCTCTACTAGCTCAGCAGGCTAGTAGCTCAACACTTCCACTCGTCAACAGGGCGGGGACCCCTCGGAGTGTTCTACAATCATAGGAGGACCACTACCACCACATTTCCTACTCCAATCCTGATCCGGAGCCATTAGAGGAAACCTCAGCAGGGAACAATCACAGTAAAGGATCAGTCCCATGGTACCCTTCATTTTCAGGTATAGTGCTTTCCCGGACAGCCTCGCGGCGGCCGAGCTCCCCCGAATCAGGACATGGATGTCCTTGGGTACATCAATATCAGCGTGTCTCCCGCCCGAAGGTTACATCTGTGCCAAAGCCCGGGCAGGTAAGGTACTACCAAACCAAAGACTGCCCTAATTAACGACTCTTAGACTATCCCCCGCCCAAGGGTTACAGCCTTGCCAGAGCCCGGGTGCCCAGACCAGGAGGACACCTCCGCCACGCTACCGCCCTTCGCTATTCCATATGCATCATGAATTCTTCACAATAAATCAAATACTTTGAGACACCTACCTGGCATGACGGTGGGCGACGTCATGAGGAAGTTGATGCAGGCGGCGCCCGTGCCGTGCCCCATCAGCGTCACGTTGGACGGGTCGCCGCCGAACGCCGCGATGTTCTGCTGCACCCAGTGCAGTGCCGCGATCTGGTCCATCAGGCCGTAGTTGGCCACGCGCGCCTTCAGCTGCGGCGCCGGGTTGGCGTTCAGGAAGCCTGCACCACGGAGACACGCACACTCAGTACCTACATTCCATGATACACATTACTGAAACCTTTATACATTCCATGAAATACATTACTGAAATCTTTATACATTCCATAAAATAAATTTCTGGTCCATTTATGCATTCCACGAAACACATATCTTAAACTTTTATACATTTCATTAAAAACATTACTGAAACCTTGATGAAACATTGGAACCCATTGCAGCACCGTGGTTTGGTTCATGAGGCCGTAGTTGGCGGCGCGCGCCTTCACATTTGGGACATCACGGAAACATACACTCACAGTACTCCGGATACATTGTTCGGGGCCAAACTGGCACACTCCCCTACTCACATAAGTTTCAAGAATATGCTCAAGTGTAAATAGCTATATTGTAGTAAAAAGTTATGTTTTTTTTTTTTTTTGCAGTTACCAGGGAGTATGATGCTGGACAAGCAGTAAT
Organism: Bacillus rossius redtenbacheri; assembly: GCF_032445375.1. Taxonomy (NCBI): domain Eukaryota; kingdom Metazoa; phylum Arthropoda; class Insecta; order Phasmatodea; family Bacillidae; genus Bacillus; species Bacillus rossius. The sequence continues at coordinate 38,491,362 of NC_086342.1, read as the reverse complement.
GAATTCATCGCAGAGACAAGTTGAAGCATTTGGCATGCCTCTTTAAGTTTGTTACTGTATGATTCCTTTTTGCTGCTCGTGTAAAATTATATTTATTTGCCTCTTAATAACTGTTTTAAACATATTGACTTTTATAGCTGTTGAATCCGTAGGCATAGTTTAGTTTATGCTCGTATTTTACATGCTTTATATTAGCTTCACCTGTATGTTTGTCTGTCCGTCTGTAACTCTGTCTGTCCGTCTGTAACTCTTTCGACTAAGAGTGAGTGACTGATCACAGTAAAATGTCCCACCCATTTCATTACGTTCGTTAGCCGAGCGGTCTAAGGCGCGCGATTTCTGTGACATCAGATTTCGGATTCAAAGATCGTGGGTTCTACTCCCGGCCACGCCGAAAAAAAAAAATGTTTTTTTTTTTTTTTTTTTTCCCCGGTAAATTCTAATATTATATCCATACATCTAACTGCAAATGATTCGTAGAGACTTTACCATTTCTTTGTGACGTTGCAACTCCAAATAGTTATCTCAGATGGTAATAGGTAGTGTCGGTAACTCATTTCCCTATGATAATTATACATAAATATAGTTTAAAAAACTAAAAAAAACATGCTTTTAAAGAATATCAAACTAAAAAGTTAAAAATAAATATAGTTTAAAAAACTAAAGAAACATGCTTTTAAAGATTATCAAACTAAAAAGTAAAAAATAATTTTAAAATTAAATTTATGACAATAGTATATAAGCAATACTAGTATAAATGAGAAAAAAGCATGGGGCGCTTAATATTCAAAAAATATGGCACAAAGCGCCTCAAGCTTTTTTCTCATTTATACTAGTATTGCTTATATACTATTGTCATAAATTTAATTTTAAAATTATTTTTTACTTTTTAGTTTGATAATCTTTAAAAGCATGTTTCTTTAGTTTTTTAAACTATATTTATTTAATGTCACTAATGCCATACAGGTGTTCCATGATTTCGCTTCATGAACAGAAGTTCGAAGTAAGAGAACTATGGGCAGGTGTACCACAATTGTGGCATTGATTCCCGTTTATTTCGTGAGTTGCGCCTTGCGCGTGGACGCGAGTGCGCATGCGTGGAAGGCTACTTAGGAGAGTGTGCCAGCGACAGTGCTAGAGGAGTTACTCGTCTGACTTGACTGGAGCAACAGCTCTCCGAGTGGGGCGACCGACTTGTCAGCAGAGCGGGGACTTCACCACCGAGATGACCATCACCGATCCTGTGGCCGAGCAATGGAACAGCCCCACGCCACCCATTGCTAGAACCTCACAGGCTGAAGTAAAGGACCCCAACACGATCAGTTCGAACTGACTGAACAGTTGGAACTGCCACGTGCCTGCAAGGACGGTGGACTGATCAGTCGGAAAAGATGGACTAAAGAACTGGTGGTTTTCCATCAAACAGGACCATGGGCTCGAGAAACCTCAGTCCGAACTGAACTACCATGTGTGGTAACAGCGCCTGGCCAGACCAAACCATCAGTCCATCAGCTGGGTGTCGTGGCAGACATATTTGTTATACTCTTTGGTTGCTTTACTATGTTTATACTTTTTTCTAACTAAAAGTGCAACATCAACTACACATCCAAAGTTTCTTCCATATTCTACGATGAAACGATACATCCAATACCACCAGCAACCACAAGACTGATCGTGTGTGGGGAAGGCTTCAGTTCAGTCCAAACCATCAGTTTAGTCCGAACTGAACATCTTGACTGATCGTGTGTGCAGAAGGCCTCAGTTAAGTCCAAACTGTTAGTTCGGGTTGAGCAGTCGGAATTGGGAGTTGAACTGATCGTGATGTGTGTATGGGCCTTAAGATATACGTCTGATTTTTTTAAGCACCTCCGCGACTTTGCTGAGCAGGAATACTTTTTGGCAATTTGAGAGGTTTCGCTCGTTTACTTTTTGAAAATATTGTGATCGTTCTAGAAGATTCGAACTTAGACTCAAAAATCAAGCGAAGCATTGTTTGCCTTGACTTAAATATTTGGTTGAGGAATTTTGGATTTCAGACCCACAGTCTTTAACTTGTTTGCTGGACGGACTTAAAAAATCAAGTGTCTTTGCTCCCCAACTTGGGCGCGGGTTGTTAGCGACGAGTCCCGAACACTCGACCGCTCGGGTGGCGCGGGGTGTGTAACTGTCACCACGGCAACTCGCAGCTGTGGTTTGTTTGAACACTGGCACGAGAGACTTGCAGCCTCTCTACACTGCACCAAGATTTTAGCTGGAGGTTTCGTTTACGGATTTTTGTGTACAAAATATGCGAGACGTTAGTTGAGTTCAACTGGTGTGACATTAACTGAGCTGTGATCCCTAATTTACTACATATGCATCGTGAAGTTTCGGATGGTTGAGTTTGGGTTTAATTTTGTGACTTTAGTAACTTTTACTCGTCACTGCGTACAACGCACGACGAATACACTAGGCAAATATTGCTTACAGTTTCTACAATCAAGCTATAATATTAATCATCTATTTAAGCGATGGTACAGCTCGTGAACATACCCATTGGATTTTATATGATTACCATCTGCATAAATATTATAATAAAGTTGCAATTTGTTAAAGTGATCCAGGACCAAGTCTTACGTAAAAATCATTTACTAATGGCCCTTTTATAGTGCCCTCTATGGTTATTTTCCCTAGACCATCCCGAAGATTTTGAGAACTATGGACTTGGAAATGTTGTTGCTTTCGCCTTTAGATAACATTAACATTAGAAGGTTACTAAGTGTGGAGATAATTGGTCGGCATTACCGATCAGAACACGAAACTGCATCGAAAAAAACTGCGTTGATGCAAATAATGCGGTATGGATACTGTCAGGGCCGGTGCAAGGTAAATTGGCGCCCTAGGCGAAAAAACTTAATCTCCCCCCCCCCCCCCCGTCGGGCCGTCAGGTAAGCCTAAGATTTTGTCAACAATCAAATGTAAGCAGGCTTGTGTTTTTTTTTTACTTTTTTACTTATTACAAATCATAAACAGGTCACCGTGGACTTTAAATAATTACTTATATCAATGTAAACATTCCAAACTGTTACAAAAATCCATTTTCATCTAGTTTCAATAATCGTTAAACATATTTTATCAGCTGTTATGTGTCGTGCTGCGCCGCCCCCAGCTACTTGGCGCCTTAGGCGGTTGCCTAGTTCACCTATATGGACGCGCCGGCCCTGGATACTGTAGCAGAGTACTTTTATTTGGTTGACAGACATTAGGTTGCAATAAGTGTCAAAAACAGTTTCGTTGAAGAAATCACTCGAAATTACATTATAGGTTTGCAGTCATTCGTTTTTGTACACACGACATGGACTGGCATCTCTTTGGACAGCAAATGACGTTCAGTAATATTGTATAGCATGTGTCATGCAATTTGAATCAAATTTGACAGTTCTCAAAAAGAGTACCAATGGTCTACATGCCATTTTAACACAGCTGCTCAGGCAACAGTGTTTGTTAATAAACACCATCTGATGCGTTGCAGTTGAGAGTTGGGAAATGGGAATTACGTTTTAAGAATATGTTTGCGGTTACGAATGAGCAAATCAATTTGTTAAACGAGTAAAGTTTTGTGAGTCTTTAATGACTAGTAGACGCAAAAGAAGAGATAAACAACAGGTAAATATAGACCTTCAAAAATAGTTTGTTTTTGTCTGGACATAGGCTGGAATGTCCACGATTATAGACTTTAATGGGATTGTCACTGACTCAAGGTGAAGTTTGACACGCTTTGTAGAACAAGAAATCAATAAGTATATAACAAATTTCATTTAAAACTATATGGGATCAAAAGGTAAAGCCTATGTGGTAGCAGATAAAGAATAAAATAGACTTTATAGTTTGTCTACAAATGTGTGTAGAAATCATTCCTGCACCAGAAATTAGCACGAACTTTGCAGATCTCTAAATATAGGACTTATACCGTTTTGAAGATTGAGTTATAAATATTTATTGAATCACAGGTCTCAAAGTAACGTAATAAAATGTTAAAGGCAGATACCATTTGTGTATAATTTTCCACAATGCATTTTTTTAGTAAATAGAACATAAATATCCATGTACAGTTAAAGGTATTTGTAAATTTGTACATTTACATGAAAAAACAACTTCATCACTACAAAATATTGTTGCATTTTTACTGGGTACGGAGCTTTATCCGGGAATTAATGATTTATGTGGTCCCAGAACCTCCAAAAGTTAAAGTTATTTTTAAACCAGTCCCTGAATAGCTTTCCAGTATTAACTGCTCACACACATAAACATAAAAAGATACAAATAATGTCCAATTATTGCATTTTCAATCATACTTATCATGTTTGAATGAAAGATCAATAAAAAATAAAAATATTCGCCAATTTGCGTAAAAAATACACATTATTATCTTAAAAGAATGTATTTCATATATGTTAAAATAAACATTGTCGTAGTTTGTAAAAAGAAACAATATATTAATATTGTATATTTTATTATAAACTATTTCATGGCAATTGGTTACCAAAATAATATTTTGTAAAAATACAAAAATACAGACAATTTTTACTGTGCACAGATCCCTGGAAAATTGTAATTTATTTAAATTTTACAGTAGTCTCTTAGAAAACGTAAAACTACTGGAATGTTTACTAGTATATTAGAGGATGTAACACGTGTGCGGGGTCAGGCTCACCGAGTATCCCCAGGCGGTAGTTGAGCGTGACCACGACGACGCCGTCGTAGCCCGCCAGCGCGCTGCCGTCGTAGTGGTTGCCCGAGTTCCACTCGTACGACTCGCCGTGCACGAACACCATCACCGGCAGGCGCTCCGCCGCCGGGTCGGGCCCCGCTGCGAACAAGACATCAGCACCCGTCAACACCCGTCACCCTCTTCAACACCCTTCAACACCCGTCAACACCCGTCAACATCCTTCAATACCCGTCAACACCCGTCAATACCCGTCAACACCCGTCAACACTCGTCATCACTCGTCAACACCCATCAATACTGGTCAACATCCGTCAATATCCGTCAACATCCGTCAATACCCGTCAACACCCGTCAACACACGTCAACATCCGTCAATACCGGTCAACATCCGTCAATACCGGTCAAAATCTGTCAACACCCGTCAATACCGGTCAACACCCGTCAATACCCGTCAACATCCATCAACAGCCGCCAAAACCCATTAACACCTGTCAAAATCCATCAACATCCGTCAACACCCGTCAACACCCGTCAATACCCGTCAACACCCGTCAATATCCGTCAACATCCGTCAACATCCGTCAATACCCGTCAACACCCGTCAACACCCGTCAACACCCGTCAACCACAGTCGATCACTATCAAACATAGTCAACAACACTCAGCAACCGTCGTACACAGTTAACCACAGTCAACCACAATAAAGCAACGTCAAGTACCAACAAATGCCTTGCCAAATGTCACCAACTTCAATCAACAACTGTCATCACAGTTAATCACTGTAAACTATTGTTTAACACCATTAACCTCCTCAACTAACGTTAGTCACAACAAACCACGAAAACCAAAGTCAACTACTCTCAATCAAAGTCAACATTAGTGAACTGAAATCAACTACTGTCAATAACATTTAGCAAATTTAAATCATTATCTCGGAAATATGCCATTGCTGTTTTGTAATGTATGTCATAACAATGTCAACGTGATGAATTATTCTACTTTTAAACCAAGTTTAATATTGAAAAATTAGAGCAAGCTCAATAAATAGTAAACTCTGATAGTTCGAACGGATAATTACTTTTAAGTTATCTGTGTACTTTAATTTGATGCAGAAATATGGAAACATTATCACGTCCAATAATACATCTAACAATTTTGCCAAACATAGTTCGAGACCGAAATCTTGACGTGGACAGGGCCTTAAAGACGAGACAGGTTCACGACATGTGTGTGACTGCGACTGGTGGAGGGTCCGACCAGTGAAATGTTTTCTAGCGAGTGGACATTCTTGTCGGTGGTTGATTAACAAGTTGCAAATAGTCATTTAAAAACATTCAACTCATATTGAAATGTTCAAGTTCGCTACAGCTGTCAAAGATAAAACCAGGAAAAAATTGCTCATAATAAAGTTCTGGCGTAATACAAAAACCGTGGTCATTTTTACGTGATAATTTTCTACCAATTTGTTAGGAATACTCGCTAAATCTATTACGCAATAGTAACATATTATTTTAATTTGCAGTCTTATCAATTGCTGCTAATACATTTTAGATTGTATTGTTTGTTTTAACATAATATTTCATATAACAGTGTTGTAACACTAAACATTCAGATTAATTCTTGACCGTAAATGCTCCAAATAATTCAGTTCAAGGTGTTATTTTCTACATATGATTTTCAAGCATTATTTTAATTTAGTCAAGGAAATTTAAAACTAGCCTAGCGTATTATACCTTAAATAGATTCCGTAATTTAAGGAACTTTATGAGACATGCAATCACTACAAGTTACGATGATGAAATAATGGAAAGACACTGCCATTCAGCTATAGCTGTCATTTAGGGAATTTTTCTAAGTAATCAATTCTTAGTTTTTTTATTAATGATTATTAATATTGTAAAACTAAAATATTTTTATTTTTTAAATAAAAAGATAATTTAGAATACAGCAATTTCCCCATCAGCCAAATAATAATAATAATAATTGGGTTTGCTTACGAAACTATAGTTCAAACTTATTTAACGCTGTGAAACGTGTGATGAATTAGGTTAATAGAAACGAGTGTAGTTACATTTTTATTTTTACTAATGTGACGGGTCGGTATAAAATATTTTTTAACTAATTCTGACACATTATTTCCCGCCAAAATGTGAAAATATTTCATTAAAATAGCTCTAGGTATGATAAAAAGTATCTACATGACGTATTTATGTAGCTACTTGAAGTAACAGCTGGAGATGTTTAGGCCCCAAGATTGGTCGTGTCCCAGTTTCGGGGTGTCTCAATGTCGAATTCGAACGTGGCTTAATCTTCCGTGAAACCGAGTCGCAGGGGAATAAAAAAAAAATACCACTTTTCCCCCCTGAAGAGTCGCCGATTCGTCTTCGGGAGTCCATTTGCACGTAAACGACTTGGGCGGAGACTAGCAGCGCGCTCTGCGCCATGCGTCGCGACGCATCAGGGACTCTCTGGCGAGCGTCTGGATATTGCGGGGCGCCACTCCCCCCCCCTCACCCCCCGCCAGCTGCACGCGCGGTCCTGTCCTCTGGGGGTGTTGAGTCGCCGTCCTCGTCCGAGTCTGCACCACCCTCCCCCTACCCTTCAGGGTCGCAGGACATGCGTCAGCAATTCCCCCGGGACCTCACCCCCCACCCGAACCCATCAGCCACACACACACGTGTGTCAAGTTGGCGACCACACATTGGAATTTCAAGGTCAAAATTTGTCACGAATTAGTGCTCAATTTGTGCTAATTTGTGCCGTAGAAATCAGAATTTGTGCTGCATTACGTAAAAAGTTATAGCATTTATTAAGGTGGTCGCCAACTTGACGTCAAGTTGGCGACCACCCAAAGAAAATATAAATTTTTTGCAATCAATTTTATGTCACGAATTAGAGCTCAATTTGTGCTGCCAGAAGCCAAAAATTCGAGCTTATCGCAACGTAAACTAAAACGTTATAGCCCTTGATATGTTTGAAGCGAATTGACAGCTGGCGACCACACATTGGAATTTCAAGGTCAAAATTTGTCAAAAATTAGTGCTCCATTTGTGCTAATTTGTGCCGTCGAAATCAGAGTTTGTGCTGCATTACGTAAAATGTTATAGCATATATTAAGGTGGTCGCCAACTTGACGTCAAGTTGGCGACCACCCAAAGAAAATATCAATTTTTTGGAATGAATTTTATATCACGAATTAGTGCTCAATTTGTGCTAATTTGTGCCGTCGAAATTAGAATTTGTGCTGCATTACGTAAAAAGTTATAGCAAATATTAAGGTGGTCGCCAACTTGACGTCAAGTTGGCGACCACCCAATGAAAATATCAATTTTTTGGAATGAATTTTATATCACGAATTAGTGCTCAATTTGTGCTAATTTGTGCCGTAGAAATCAGAGTTTGTGCTGCATTACGTAAAAAGTTATAGCATATAGTAAGTTGGTCGCCAACTTGACGTCAAGTTGGCGACCACCCAAGGAAAATATCAATTTTTCGGAATCAATTTTATATCACGAATTAGTGCTCAATTTGTGCTGCCAGATGCCAAAATTTCGAGCTTATCGCAACGTAATTTAAAAAGTTATAGCCCTTGATATGTTTGAAGCGAATTGACAGCTGGCGACCACACATTGGAATTTCAAGGTCAAATTTTGTCACGAATTAGTGCTCCATTTGTGCTAATTTGTGCCGTAGAAATCAGAATTTGTGCTGCATTACGTAAAAAGTTATAGCATATAGTAAGTTGGTCGCCAACTTGACGTCAAGTTGGCGACCACCTAAGGAAAATATCAATTTTTCGGAATCAGTTTTATATCACGAATTAGTGCTCAATTTGTGCTGCAAGATGCCAAAATTTTGAGCTTATCGCAACGTAAACTAAAATGTTATAGCCCTTGATATGTTTGAAGTGAATTGACAGCTGGCGACCACACATTGGAATTTCAAGGTCAAAATTTGTGACGAATTAGTGCTCCATTTGTGCTAATTTGTGCCGTAGAAATCAGAGTTTGTGCTGCATTACGTAAAAAGTTATAGCATATAGTAAGTTGGTCGCCAACTTGACGTCAAGTTGGCGACCACCCAAGGAAAATATCAATTTTTCGGAATCAATTTTATATCACGAATTAGTGCTCAATTTGTGCTGCCAGATGCCAAAATTTCGAGCTTATCGCAACGTAATTTAAAAAGTTATAGCCCTTGATATGTTTGAAGCGAATTGACAGCTGGCGACCACACATTGGAATTTCAAGGTCAAATTTTGTCACGAATTAGTGCTCCATTTGTGCTAATTTGTGCCGTAGAAATCAGAATTTGTGCTGCATTACGTAAAAAGTTATAGCATATAGTAAGTTGGTCGCCAACTTGACGTCAAGTTGGCGACCACCTAAGGAAAATATCAATTTTTCGGAATCAATTTTATATCACGAATTAGTGCTCAATTTGTGCTGCAAGATGCCAAAATTTTGAGCTTATCGCAACGTAAACTAAAATGTTATAGCCCTTGATATGTTTGAAGTGAATTGACAGCTGGCGACCACACATTGGAATTTCAAGGTCAAAATTTGTGACGAATTAGTGCTCCATTTGTGCTAATTTGTGCCGTAGAAATCAGAGTTTGTGCTGCATTACGTAAAAAGTTATAGCATATAGTAAGTTGGTCGCCAACTTGACGTCAAGTTGGCGACCACCCAAGGAAAATATCAATTTTTCGGAATCAATTTTATATCACGAATTAGTGCTCAATTTGTGCTGCCAGATGCCAAAATTTCGAGCTTATCGCAACGTAATTTAAAAAGTTATAGCCCTTGATATGTTTGAAGCGAATTGACAGCTGGCGACCACACATTGGAATTTCAAGGTCAAAATTTGTTACGTATTAGTGCTCAAATTGTGCTAATTTTTGCCGTAGAAATCAGAGTTTGTGCTGCATTACGTAAAAAGTTATAGCATATAGTAAGTTGGTCGCCAACTTGACGTCAAGTTGGCGACCACCCAAGGAAAATATAAATTTTTTGGAATGAATTTTATATCACGAATTAGTGCTCAATTTGTGCTGCCAGATGCCAAAATTTCGAGCTTATCGCAACGTAATTTAAAAAGTTATAGCCCTTGATATGTTTGAAGCGATTTGACAGCTGGCGACCACACATTGGAATTTCAAGGTCAAAATTTGTCACGAATTAGTGCTCCATTTGTGCTAATTTGTGCCGTATAAATCAGAGTTTGTGCTGCATTACGTAAAAGGTTATAGCATATAGTATGTTGGTCGCCAACTTGACGTCAAGTTTGCGACCACTCAAGGAAAATATGAATTTTTTAGAATGAATTTTATATCACGAATTAGTGCTCAATTTGTGCTGCCAGATGCAAAAATTTCGAGCTTATCGCAACGTAATTTAAAAAGTTATAGCTCTTGATATGTTTGAAGCGAATTGACAGCTGGCGACCACACATTGGAATTTCAAGGTCAAAATTTGTCACGAATAAGTTTTCCATTTGTGCTAATTTGTGCCGTAGAAATCAGAGTTTGTGCTGCATTACGTAAAAAGTTTTAGCATATAGTAAGTTGGTCGCCAACTTGACGTCAAGTTGGCGACCACCCAAGGAAAATATCAATTTTTCGGAATCAATTTTATATCACGAATTAGTGCTCAATTTGTGCTGCCAGATGCCAAAATTTCGAGCTTATCGCAACGTAATTTAAAAAGTTATAGCCCTTGATATGTTTGAAGCGAATTGACAGCTGGCAACCACACATTGGACTTTCAAGGTTAAAATTTTTCACGAATTAGTGCTCAAATTGTGCTAATTTGTGCCGTAGAAATCAGAGTTTGTGCTGCATTACGTAAAACGTTATAGCATATAGTAAGTTGGTCGCCAAATTGACGTCAAGTTGGCGACCACCCAAGGAAAATATGAATTTTTTGGAATGAATTTTATATCACGAATTAGTGCTCAATTTGTGCTGCCGGATGCCAATATTTCGAGCTTATCGCAACGTAATTAAAAAAGTTATAGCCGTTGATATGTTTGAAGCGAATTGACAGCTGGCGACCACACATTGGAATTTCAAGGTCAATATTTGTCACGAATTAGTGCTCAAATTGTGCTAATTTGTGCCGTAGAAATCAGAGCTTGTGCTGCATTACGTAAAAAGTTATAGCATATAGTAAGTTGGTCGCCAAATTGACGTCAAGTTGGCGACCACCCAAGGAAAATATGAATTTTTTGGAATGAATTTCATATCACGAATTAGTGCTCAATTTCTGCTGCCAGATGTTAAAATTTCGAGCTTATCGCAACGTAATTTAAAAAGTTATAGCCTTTGATATGTTTGAAGCGAATTGACAGCTGGCGACCACACATTGGAATTTCAAGGTCAAAATTTGTCACGAATTAGTGCTCAATTTGTGCTAATTTGTGCCGTAGAAATCAGAGTTTGTGCTGCATTACGTAAAAAGTTATAGCATATAGTTAGTTGGTCGCCAACTTGACGTCAAGTTGGCAACCAACTTACTATATGCTATAACTTTTTACGTAATGCAGCACAAATTCTGATTTATATGGTACAAATTAGCACAAATTGAGAACTAATTCGTGACATAAAATTCATTTCAAAAAATTGATATTTTTCTTGGGTGGTCGCCAACTTGACGTCAAGTTGGCGACCAACTTACTATATGCTATAACTTTTTACGTAATGCAGCACAAACTCTGATTTCTACCGCACAAATTAGCACAAATGGAGCACTAATTCGTGACAAATTTTGACTTTGAAATTCCAATGTGTGGTCGCCAGCTGTCAATTCGCTTCAAATATATCAAGGACTATAACTTTTTAGTTTACGTTGCGATAAGCTCGAAATTTTGGCATCTGGCAGCACAAATTGAGCACTAATTCGTGATGTAAAACTCATTCCGAAAAATTGATATTTTCCTTGGGTGGTCGCCAACTTGACGTCAAGTTGGCGACCAACTTACTATATGCTATAACTTTTTACGTAATGCAGCACAAATTCTGATTTTTATGGTAAAAATTAGCACAAATTGAGCACTAATTCGTGACATAAAATTCATTTCAAAAAATTGATATTTTTCTTGGGTGGTCGCCAACTTGACGTCAAGTAGGCGACCACCTTAATATATGCTATAACTTTTTACATAATGCAGCAAAAATTCTGATTTCTACGACACTTATTAGCACAAATTGAGCACTAATTCGTGACATAAAATTCATTCCAAAAAATTGATATTTTCCTTGGGTGGTCGCCAACTTGACGTCAAGTTGGCGACCAACTTACTATATGCTATAACTTTTTACGTAATGCAGCACAAACTCTGATTTCTACGGCACAAATTAGCACAAATGGAGCACTAATTCGTGACAAATTTTGACCTTGAAATTCCAATGTGTGGTCGCCAGCTGTCAATTCGCTTCAAACATATCAAGGGCTATAACTTTTTCGTTTACGTTGCGATAAGCTCGAAATTTTGGCATCTGGCAGCACAAATTGAGCACTAATTCGTGATGTAAAATTCATTCCGACAGAGAAATATAAATAAACCCGAGGTTGGCCGAAGGTGAATATTCGGGCGTGTTCGGCCAGGGACAGAACTTGATTTACATATTATTCTTCCCGCAAAACTGATGGGTTCGCGTCACCGACATGCTAGTGACGTGTTGCGCCAGACTGGCGACGCGCAACGGCCTGTGTACATGTATACGCATATATACACTAATACAATGTACATACTTGACTGTGTCATGTGCGTGATGGACTCTTTTTTTTGGATGGGTAAAATCTTGTGAGTTCGCATCACCGACATGCTGTAGTAGCAGTAAGTGAAGTTAAATTGACCGTGTTAAAAGATTTTTTTTTGTTGGTATATTTACGCAGTGAATGTTGATTATTTGTTTATTTAAGTTCATAGTTTTTTATTTTATTTTTAAATGATAAAACTTTATTTATTGGTAGGGACAAAATTTATGGGTTCACGTCACCGACATGTAAGTGATACCAAAATCATTTTATTGTGTTCATTTGACGTATAAATGTCATATAACACATTTAAAAACACAATTTTAAGTTTTAACTTCTGTTGACAGTCCCATGACTGCCTTTTCGTTTTTTTTTGTTTGTAAATTTAACAGGAATATTCATGTATTTGCAAATTTACACTAACAAACTGTATCACCACAAAATAGTGTTCGCAGTAATACTGGGTACGGATGATTACCCGGGCATTTATGGTTTGTGTCGTCCGAGTAACTCCAAAAGTTAGTTATTTTGTAAAAAATTACCTGAATGGCTATCCAGTATTAACTGCTCACATAACAAGCGCGACAAAATAAAGTGAAATTAATTTGGAATATTCGGATATATTTTCCATTGTTTGAAAAAATTATGTTTGAACAAAACATCAATTATAATTAAATAAAACTATGCGTCAATTTACGTAAGAAACAGTCAGTATTATCTCGAAAAACTTATTTTATACATGAAAACATAACGATAGCCATATGTCATACAAAATTACAATATATTTATTTCAGTATTACAAACTATTTCCTGGCAATGGGTTTTCAAAGTAATCACTGTAAAAGTACATAATTTTCTTTTTGTGTCCACATCACACAACCCGCTCAGAGAGAAGTGACGTGAGCAGTATAGAGCTGCAGTGATTGCCGGGCACAGCGGCGAGATCCCAATATAGTCCGGGGTTAGGCATCATTTGAAATATTAGTATATTTTATTTACAATTTAAGTTCATGCAAGAAAACAAAGCCTTGCACGTACACAAAAAAATTACATTCATAAAAAATTGGTTGTCTGTAAAGTCGGTTTACGAATAGTTTAACGTGACAACGTCATAACAAAACATTGATGAAATGATTGCATACTTTTATGAATAAAATTGAATAATTTTTATTGAATTATCACTATTTTGTATGGATACAAAGAAGGAGTGAAATTAAATATACAATTTAATTGATAAATTTACTTTTATTTGCACTCATTAAATCAAATATGTTTATTACTTTAACGAAGAGATTATTTTAACTATAACTTTAATACATGTTTGCTATTTAACTTCTTCCAATCTGTGTTATTCTGCTAAGGATAGAACGATGATAGGAAAAGTAGGAAACGAATGGGAGTGTTTCAAGTTTAATGTGCCTCGAAAAAGTAAAATCGATGGTTGTTCCAATAGAGTGGAAGAGAGATAGATGCGGCGCAAGCGTAAAAAGAGCGTAACGGGACAATGTGCGCAACGGGACAATGAGTCATCCTTTTTCGTGCGTGCAGCCGGCGTTCATCGATTTATTAGACTTTGTTACGTCAAAAAAAGATCTGATGAATGTTTGCACTCGTGAACACAGCATAATACAAAAACTGTAATATAAACATAAATTCCAGGTTAAATACATACAAGAACGCTAAAAATTTACAGTAATAAAAGCGAGAGTTAGTGTCTGTCTGTAGTTCCAGTAACACGCAGACAGCGAGGCTAACAGCCGAGAAGAGGTTTGTTTGCAACTTGCAGAAATAGTTGTTTTAAACTCGACTTAGCTATCTTAAGTTAATTCATTCTTTCTAGAAATTTTGGACAAGGTTTTCCGATGATCTCCTTGTCAGCGACTGTCACATTGTTGTTGCATTCTTCGTCTCCTGGCAACAGCTACTGCGCTGTTTTTTTTTTCTTCAATGGAACTTAATATTAATGGAAAATTAAAGATATTTATACATTTTTACATCCACAAGAAAACAACTGTGTCACTACAAAATAATGTTCGCAGAAATACTGGGTTCAGATTCTAATCCAGGTATTTATGCTTTTTTTTTGTCCCACTACCTCCAATAGTTATGTAAACCATTCCCTGAATATCTTTACAGTATGAAATATAGAAATTAATAAGCAAAATAAATAAAAATATGTTAATTAATTAATAACATTAGTATGTTTTTTTCCATGGTTAAAACTATATGCTTGAATGAAGAATGAAACAGGAAATAACATATAAAGTTATGTACCAATTTTCGTAAGAAATACTCAGTACTATCTCCAAAACCATATTTCATTTATGCAAAAAAAAAAAAAAAAAAAAAAAACCATTTCCATGTGTTATACAAACTTAAAATATTTTTCTTCTAGTATTACAAAATAGTTCTTGCTAACTAGTTTTCAAATGTATCTTTTGTAAAAGTGCAGAAAAACATTTTATTTGTGCTCTGTTTATGCTTTACTCACCCTCCCAGTGTAATAGTTCATAGAAGTCAGCTGTGTAATTTCTATATTGTTTAATGAAAGTGATATTAAAAATTATTCTGAAGGAATATTATTTAATTTAAATATTACAAGATTTTACGCAAATATATTTAATTATTATTTTTAAAATAATATATTTTTTTGTTTTTTAGTGAAAATATAATCTGAGTGACAAATATAAAAATAGTTTTTATAAATTGAAAATTAAAGTTAATATAAAGGTCAAGGTCAAGGTCACTGAAATTTATGATTGCAGCCGGTAATTGGCCTACACTGAGCCCAGTGCCAGAAACTGCTATTTACTACTACTATCTTCGTACTTCATAACCTCCAAGATTTTTCCTTGGTATCCACGACCGCATCACATCCAGGCGAAGGAGTCGTGGAGGGTGCAGGCCACACGGACTTGTTGGACGAGTATCGAGAGACGCGGGGGTGTGAGGGGCTGACACAGAAGTTAGGGTGTCGGTCACCCACGTGGTTGTCTCTGGATAACCCCCTCCCCCCCAGCCCCCAGGGAGCACCAGCACCTTCGATCAGACAAGTGGCTCGACTCTCCCGCCTCGGAGAGATCTCCTGCCGACCCTTCACTTCACTTCACTTCACTTCACTTCACTTCTCCGCGTCTCTTCCACACGCGTCCTGCCGCTCCTGCGTGATCCTGCGTGATCCTGCGGCACTCAGCGGCAGAGCTCGCTCTCAGCACAGTCGTGTCTGTGCTGGCGTGTCCTGGCTGCTACACAGTCAGTTATAAAAATAATAATTTATTTCCCACTTTTTACACTTTGTCAACAACATTCACTTAATTAACCAGGAAATTTAGCACTCACGGAAGCAAGCTTGTATGTCACTTCAAATTACATTCGGTATTTTGACAAATGTAAACATTTATAAATGTATGATAGCTGAGAAATAAATATATAAAATATAACCCAAAAAACCTTACATTGTTACTTTGTTACTTTGACATGAATTCCCGACAGCTGTGGTATCTATCTTATTCAATACCCGGTTGGTTCCAAAAATAATTAACTTCCCACAATTTCCAAAATATGTGCAAAATGTTTCTACACGAACCTAGCCTAGGTGTTTTTTTTTAAATTAAATTAGTTAAAATACCACAACTTATAGAAAAAACAAAATCATTGCCAATGAAAAGAGCCAGATAAAGGAATTTTTTTCCTTAATCGAAAACAGTGGCTGATGTCAATACCAAGATGGCGGACGTGATGTACAAATTCAAGATGCCAGACGTGAAGTCAAAATACATGATGGCGTAAACGAAGATGGCGGCTGAGGTCAAGGTTAATGTTACTGGTCTAGATGAATGTTAATGGTCAAGGTCAATGTTATTGTCCAGGTCAAAGGTCAAGATTATGACCGTAACGAAAAGTGCAATGGTTACGTCATCCAAGATGGCCGCAGCGACGTCACAATTAAAGATGGCGTTCTGCTCCTCAACACATCCCGGCTCCTCATGAGAAACACTGCGCTCGGACCGACCATTATTTACTACTGACGAACTATCGCGTGTTGAAAGCAATTGTGTACGTGATATAGCTTTTATCACAACATGCGTAACTAAGATTAATATTAGTATGTTTTGTATGCCGCATGTTTATGGACAGAGGCTTTAGGCAACATAGCTTTCAAGAATACAATAAGCTTCGATTCCCTAGGTTACCAACTCTGTGTTCAATAAACCTTAATAAACACGCCAAAGGTTAGCCACTGCCATAAATAAATCAATAAACACAAACGGGATACTGAAAAATGTTTTGAGCTAGATCAACTGAAAAAAAAAAATTATAGGATGAGTGAAATATTTGACGAAGCAACAAAGGACAAAATTACAATCAACATGCAAAAATATCTGAACATCTCAACAATTACAGCACAGAGAAATACCTAGTGTTAAATTTCAACTAAAAAAATAATAATGTTTTGGTTACAGTGATAGTAGTATGTGAATGGGGCTCCGGGCCCAGGATGCAGGTAGTGATGCCGGTGTCGGTTCCCGCCATATTGGATTGTGACGTCACGGCGGCCATCTTGGATGAGCGTAACGGGACACAGTGTAACGGGACACAACGTAACGGGACAAATAGATCACGGTGACCATTTTGGATCCGCCATCTTGGATCCGCCATTTTGGATGAAGTCACCATATTGATTTTTTTATGTTTTGTTGGAGGCCGCCATCTTGGAAACCATCGACTTTGTTTCTGTTGTTTGTTCCTAGATAGCGCCAGCGTCGCTCTTGATTTTTTTCTGTTCCACTGGAGGCCGCCATCTTGGATACCGTAGACTTTGTTTCTGTTGTTTGTTCCTAGATAGCGACAGCGTCGCTCTTGATTTTTTTCTGTTCCACTGGAGGCCATCATCTTGGATACCGTTAAGATTGTTTCTGCTGTTTGTTCATAGAGAGCGCCATCGTCGCTCTTTGGCATCACATAAGGTCGATGTTCCATTACCTACCAGAGATATTATGGTCCTTATCGACATACTAAATTTAATTTTTTATGCAAAATACATTGGAAGCGCTGTGATTCGAACCAGCTCAGCTCTGATATCTAGGTTAAAAAACATACGCCTTTAACCGCTCGGCCATCGAGACATTTACCAGACTGAAAATTAAATAAGGTATATATAAAAATAACATGCATATTCGGACTTGTAATTTTTTTAAATTTAAAGTAATAATATCATCACCTGTTCGAGACAGAACCGCCATCTTTTATTATGACGTCACCGTTGCAATTATCGTTATGGCCGCGATCTTGAAAATCTTTATTTAATATCCGATTTTAATGAAAAAAATTCCAAAATTCGACAAAAAATTAACTTATTTGAATTCTGTTTGATTATATCGATTTACATCCTTGGTTAGATTCCCGGCGAGAGTAAACGGCTTATCCTTCCTCTATGAAAGCTACCTAGACTCATCTACCACCAACTATACCAAGGTACATATATCTTCAGCTGGTAACACGACATGTCCACCATCTTGTCTTCATCCGCTGGAGACCACCATCTTGTTTTCGTCTGCTAGAGTGTACCGATACCATGCTAGTACAATCATCTGGTCACCATACCTTTGTCCTAAACTGTTGACCTTGACCTTGAAATTTGACATTGACCTTGAAATTTGACCTTGACCTTAAAAATTGACCTTGACTTTGAAATTTTACCTTGAATTTGAAATTTTACCTTGACCTTGATCTACGACTTTGACCTTGACGACCATCATGGATCCAAGATTTTAAGTTCAGTATTTGCTACCAGTGTGGTATTAGGTATTTAGGCACGTTTTATTTAAAAATTTTGTAATCTTAAATATTTTTGGAAATATTATATTTTTTTTTTTCTCTCTCTCTCATCTTATTTTCTTTACGGCCAGGCCCTCAGCCTCTGTTCTCAGAGGCGAGCTGATTTTCTTTCCCAGCCTCATGCTAGGCTAGCATTCTGGCTAATATTTCTCCCGCCTCCAGGCACGTCGGAGCCGGTAACGTTATTTCTTCGCGGGTCACCTTTTGCTAAGAGCAGCTTGTGAAGCAGTGCTGAGCCCTGCTAACTCTGTCACGAATCGGTATAAGGTTCACTAGCAGCAAGACACGACAGGAGGATACCGTGGGCCTTGTGTCCCACAGACCATGCGTTTTTTGAAGCCACCCCCGCCTGCTCACACACCCTCTCTTCTCAGAAGTGGCTAGGAGCGACGACCGCTCGAGTGCGTTAACCGAATTCAAGGCCATCTCAGGCTTCACAGCCGCAGTTACGATTCTGCACCTTAACGACACCTAGCGACGGCTGTGGTAACTAATGCCACGGGTGAGGCGTCGGCAGCGCCGACACTACCGCGCTCGCGCGGAGGTAACGACAACCTCTCTCCCCTCCTTCTGTCTCAGGCCGCTAGGTGGCACCACTGGTTACTCCATTAACCCCCTAGCTTGACACTCTCGTCGGTCACAAGTTGATTTATTAGTACTTCCTCTCGCCACCAAAAGATAGCGCCTCAGTCGCGCAGTCACTCCAGTAAGATCTAATTTTTTTTATGCCGGACACCTTCGGGTGGACTCGGTAATTTTCGGCTCAGAGCCTACCCCCCCCCTCCCATTCTCTAGAGACCCCGCACTTATGATATCCTGGTGAGATCCCGCTCTGAACTTACTTCGGTGCGCGCCTCCTGACTGACTGGTACCGTTTGTATCTGCGATCTTCTGCGAATCATCGACATCGTATATTATGTAGTGTTCTCAGACTAAAGGGATGGAGTCCCTAGCTAAAATTATTAACCAGTCAGTAGTTTAGTTGAAAGTACCTAGAGAAACTTAGTATTTTTTTTATATTTTTTTTAATTAATCATGATGACTTCCGTGGCTACCGCGAATCGTGGTTCGAGTTTGCGGAGACGAGACGCCCTCTCCTGAGCGCCAGGACCAACACCCTGTTTTGGTAAGTCTTGACGTCATCCCCCCCCCCTTTTTATTTCCCTCTATTGGCCTTTTGCGCCATTTAAGTATACTGTCTGGAAACAGGTCTAATTCTTTGGAATTTGGACTTTTGTTTCAGACAGGGTTCCAAGTTTGGGGCAACCAAAATCCTCTGCCAGAACCTCTGGAGTCGGTTCCTGCGCAGAATCCAACATCATTAGGCCTACTACCTTGATCACCGTCTACCTACAGCCCCGGGTGATACCCGCATAATTCTATCTTTTTATTCACGAACCCAAGATTAGTGTAACCCAGTTAAGACAGCGGACAGTAAAAGGCAGTTCGAGGAGAAGAAATTTATATTATGTTTTGGAAGGACTATATGTACAATCTTTAAAGTTACTAATGTTAATTTCATTCTTGTTTTTAAATATTTTAATTTTTGTTATACATTAAGGGCCGGCCCTATCGTAAATAACGTTAAGGAATATCATATAATAAGTGTAATTGTGAGTTATGTAAATAAGATCACTTATCAATGAAAAACAGTCTTTACTAAGGAAAATTTAATCTATAAAAAAAAAAGAACAATGATTAATAAAATAAGGAAGTCTATAGACGTAACAGTTGTTTTTATTTATTTAATATATAATAACGATCCTTTTACTCCCAAGTATTTGTAGGGAGTCCCTAAATTTTCTTTGTTTACTCCTAGTGTCGCCTCTGTTGTTGACTTTTATAGTTATTAATTGAGGGCCCCAGTTATCAAAGCTTCCAAATCTTTTAACCTTATTATTCAATTATTCTTTAAGACACTTGGGGTATTACAAAATTGTAGCAGAGCATGGTTACGTCTATAGGCATACCTAATTTGAAAGGTCATACCTAAAATTAAAAAAAAAAAAAAAATTGAATAAAAAAATTTTTTTATATTTTTTTTGTCACTTAGAATCTTTTTGTAGTAAGTAATTTGTGAACTGTCCGCTGATACACGTAGTAGCTAAATTGACCCTTGAATTTTAAAATTATCCTAAGTTTTGTGTGTTTACATTTGAGCGCGCACTGTGAGCAGCTAGCTGGCTCCCCACCCACGCGACTCAGCCCGCGCGCGTGGCTTATCAACAGAGACGTGTCCGCTGGACAAGATACTCCCTCCCCCCACACCCCTAGTTAAAGGCGCTTCGCGCCAAGGTCAGTCCTGCCGGCTGACGTGACGTTCATTGTAGGTACCCCGTTGTGCAAGCTAACCTGACAGCTTGTTACACCCGAGTACACTATTCATTTCCCGACGCGCGTAATAATAATAATAATAAATTATGAAGGCACATACTTCCCACGCAATAAAGCAATTGTTTTAATCATAAGCTAGATTTAAGTGTATACCTAAGTTTAAAGTTTAAGAGATAATTTTAAGAGGGTATTGTTTTGTTTTGTGTAATACTATGAATCCGGACAGGATGATTACTCCGGAGCTATTACTAGTAGATGAACTAAGTTACGAGTTGCAGTTGCGTAATTTACCAACTACTGGAAATGCGCAAGAGCTGCGAAAAAGGCTTCGAGCCGCAGTACGTGATAAGTTACCTACCTCAGTACATAATCTAAATTTAGAAATACTCGAGGAATTCAATATAGCTTGCTCCAAATTTTACGACATAGCTGCTTTCGTAAGTTATTCAGATGTGGAAGAGAATTTGCCCAATGTAAAGCGACACATTACGCGATTAGAGCATGTCACCAGACGACTGGAAAATCTTGTGGTACTTTCCGCAGATGTGCTCAATGGTGTTTATCGAACAGAGCTAGATCGTTGTCTGCAACAGACAAACGCCTTCCAAATTAAATTGAAAGCTAGGGCAGCCCAATTAGAAACTCAACAGGACCTCCGGGCCAACATTGCCCAGGCAGAAAACTTAGGAATGGAAACACTAGGAAAGGTAGTGAGTGAAAATCCGGAATTTCCTCAGGAAATAAGGCAACCCGACACACAAGTATCTTTGTGTCAAACAAGGCAGGTTCCGCCAATTTCATCAACATCAACATCTCAATCACTCATCACAGTTTCAACCCCTCCCATCCCAGCAGCCACCACTCAAATTCCCTCAGGCGTGCATGTTTCTACAGCTCCCATCACCAGTGTCACATTTTCCGGTAACTTGCCTGCAAATCCACATCCTTTAACACAGCAAAATTTGTTTTTCCCATTAGCCACAAACCAGCCATATTTTAATCCATATTCCCAGTTTCATTCTTTATTGACATCCGGGCAAGGAACTCCAATCCCTACCATCCCTACCGCGCAAATTGCACATCCTTCACCCCCACCTCCGCCATCAACGCAGAATCAACCAGAAACAACATTACCAGTTACGCCAAGGGCGGCTGAGTATAGCTGTTATGGGAAAATTGCCCATCCAGTCGAGAGATTACTTGTTGGTTTTCCAGAAACAAGTGGTCTTGACCCAGATAAATTAATCGAATTCATAAGGCACTTACTTAAAATCAGACAGAAAGGGGGCATTCCTGACAAACAGTTGTTGGAGATAGTTTTTCCCTACACCCAACCACCACTGAGTGAAAGAACGAGTCAAGCAATAGAAAATAGTTACTCTTTTGACAAATACCACGAAGAAATTTTGAATTTTTTTATACCTGCCAGACTTTTGACAAATTACCGTTTGGAATGGTACAACAGGCTACAGCGAAGTAATGAAGCCTTGCCGCACTATGTAGCATCAATCAGAGAAGCCGCGGCGGTTCTCAGATTGGGCGTATCAGAGAGCGAAATAGTTAGTTGCATAGTAGACGGACTAAATCAGGCAGAGCGCTCACGCGCTGTTTTCCAGGCTAGGCCACGGAGTTTTGTAGAACTAGATCAACTTTGTATACAGGCCATGAGTTACGAATATGCAGACACTCAGAGAAACAGGTCAGCGAAGTCCGTGGATAAGCATGATTCTCAGGCAGAAACTGCAACTAGTTTTCCATACACGAAACAACAAAATAGCCACCCACAACAGAAAACAAACTACTACAGAAATAATAAGTATAATTCAAACAAGAACATACAACAACAAACACCTTTCTGTAATTATTGCAAGCAAACAGGACATTACATTGAGCAATGTAACCACAAAAATTTCAAACCAAATTTCAACAAGGCAAAAAACGCGTAAGGCGGTGGCCAGGCAAATTTCTACCTGGTCCACCTAAAACTTCATCCGAGAGGAATTTTTCAGTGCATAATTGGGATACTAACGAATCACAACAACAAAACAAAAATCAAAAAAGCCATAACGCAGGAAAACAAAAACACAAGAAAAATAAACGAAAGAAATACACAGAAAAACACAGGAAACACAAGAAGAATCACAAGAATTTGCAAAACATGTGTTAGCCTGACTAACAAAGGAAAACGTAAGTGTCACAACATTTTCGGTCACGTCCGAACTGTATTACCATACACTAAAGCAATGTTTGGCAAAAATCAAATTATTGGTCTGATTGATACAGGAGCTACTCGTAGTTTTATTTCAGGCGATTTGTTTAGGGAATTACAGAAGAACAAGCAGGTTCTGAAAACAGAAGTCACGGATGTGCGCTGTTTTACTGCAGCGGACGAACCAATTAGTATATCCAAAGTGGCTATAGTGAAAATCAGGATAGAATTATTCACTTGGAATTTCCCTTTTCTTGTGGCAGAAAACTTAGCCACGCAGCTTATTCTAGGCTCCGACTTCATCGCTAAAACAGGTATTTTGATTGATCTACAAGCAGGAAGTTTTGTATTTAAATTTAATAAAAATCTTGTCATATCATTCGTGGAACCTGAAAATAAAATGTCAGGACAAGTTACTAATGTTTCTACCAACACTGACGAGAGAAATTCTTTGTCCCTGGATCATCTCGAGCCCAGTAAACAAGTTGCTATTCGAGATTTGTGTAATGAATTTTCAGATGTGCTAACTAAGAAATTAGGTCGAACTAACCTAATTGAATATCAAATTGAATTGACTGATACCACGCCAGTCAAAAGTCACCCTTATCAACTTTTAGGTCCTAAAATGGAGATTATGAGAAAACACGTACAGAAAATGTTAGATAATAAGGTAATAGAACCTTCTAATTCTCCTTTCAGTTCACCGGCATTTCTAGTACCCAAGGGCACGGAACAACGTTTCGTCACTGATTATCGAAAACTGAACAAACAGATTAAAATACCGCAAACACCCCTCCCAGATTAGAACTCGGCCTTTCATTGGTTTAGTAAGGCCAGGTATTTCAGTGTGTTCGATCTCAATTCGGCGTACCATCAGATCCCACTCACGCAAGACTCAAAACCTATTACCGCATTTTGCGTACCTTGGAATCTTTACCAGTATAATGTGGTACCTTTTGGCTTGGCCACAGGTGCTCAAGTACTCACACGACTTCTTGAACAAGTAGTAGGGGATTTTAAATTTAAATTTGTTTACAATTATTTAGATGATCTTGTAATTTATTCAGAAAGTTTTGAGGAACACATCCAGCATCTGACTCTTGTCCTTGAAAGACTGCGCAAGGCAGGCCTCACTGTAAATACAAAAAAGGTAAAATTTGCTGCTTCCGAAATATCTTTTCTTGGACATTTGGTATCACACAAAGGTGTTACAATTGATCCAGAACGAACACAGGCCATCAGGGAATTCAAACCACCTACAGACACAAAGGGCATAGCTCGTTTTATTGGCATGGCTAATTTTTATGCCAAATACATACCAAATTTCGCCGAGCATGCGGCACCTTTGAATGCATTACGTAAGAAAAATACACAATATATTTGGGGTCCTGAACAAGACAAGGCATTTAATTTCTTGAAAGAAGCTATAGCGAATCCACCTGTTCTGCGCATGGCAGATTTTAGTAAACCCTTTATTTTACAAACAGACGCCTCAAGTGTTGCTATAGGGGCGGTATTGTCTCAGGAAATAGATGGCGCCAGGCAACCCATTGCCTTCGCCTCACGTACATTAACTTTTCAGGAAAGGAAAGCATCTTCAGTGTATGAATTGGAATGTTTAGCAGTAGTTTTTGGTATTGATAAATTCCGACAGTTTCTGGAACATAGGGAATTTCTATTGGAAACTGATAATCAGGCGCTCGCTTGGCTGTTAGCTCACCCTAAACAATTAGGAAAACTTGGAAGGTGGATCACCAAAATTTCTTCTCTCAAATTTAATATTCAACATATTCGCGGGACTCAAAACATTGTGGCTGACACACTTTCTCGAATGTTCGAGAACCCCTCCGAAACAATATCTCAGGAGGAACCTCAGATTTCGTGTCAGGCACTCCTAACCGATTTCCCCTTAGCTTTTCAGGACATACAAACACATCAACAAGCCGACCCATATTTGGCAAAAATAATTGAACAAGTTAAAGCGGGTACAGCTCCGAAATTTTTTAAGTTAGCTAAAGGTCTCCTACAAAAACGTACACAACAGTCAATGCACTTTAAAATTGTTCTTCCACAAAATCTGCGTGATATGATTTTCACATATTACCATAGTTCACCTCTTGGTGCCCATTTAGGTATTTATAAAACCATTCAAGGTATCCGACGCCATTTTATTTGGGAAGGAATGCACCGGGACATTACACAGCGAGTTAAGTTATGTAAGCTATGTGCACTAAGTAAACCTGCACAAAATACACAGTACGGTTTTCTTGCCTCAGAAGTAGCCGAAAGACCTATGCAAAAACTTTTTATTGATTTTGTAGGGCCATTTCCCCGATCCAAATCCGGACACTCTATGCTTCTTGTGGGCATAGATGCTTTTTCGAAATTTGTTTGGCTTATTCCACTCCGTAAGGCTACAGCTGACACCACTGTGCGTGCATTACAAAATCACATTTTTAAAACTTCAGGATTACCGAACATAATTGTATCCGACAACGGAACACAGTTTACATCCAGAACTTTCAAGAACATGTGTTTCTCGCATGGTATACAGCATGTGACGACATCGCCATACTACCCTAAACCCTCGCACGCGGAGAGATTTAATAGAAATCTTCGTTCGGCGCTCATAGCGTTCCACGCGAATGCGCAGGAAAAATGGGACAGTAATTTGGTGTGGTTACAGATGGCATTTAATTATGCCCGACATGAAGGACACAAATCCACCCCATTTGAGATTATGTTTACTTATAAGCCCAACACACCCCTTTCCAATCTTTGGTCTATCGAAGACCTACTGCCGGATGATCCCAAGGACATCACGGAGATTTGGAGAAAGGCGCGTAGGAATTTAAATTGGGCTCACCAAACAAGTCAGAGAAGGTACAATAAGTACCGCTCCCCTAACCCATACAGGGTAGGTGACACGGTAATGTGCAAAGCACACCCGCAGAGTAAGGCCATCGATAAGCGATCGGCCAAGTTATCGTATCGCTGGACTGGACCATTACAGATCCAACGGTTTCTAACCCCAGTGACTGTGAGTCTAGCCGACCCCAGTTCCGGAGAGTATGTGACACGAGCGCACATCTCCCACCTTAAGAAAGCGCATCCGAATTTAAAATAGGAGCGATTACTTTCTCTAAGCCTTGGCATGCCATACAGTTATATATACTTAAGACTCAATAAGGAGTTTAACTGAAGAATACAAAACCTAGTTAGTAACATTAAGTAACAATAAAAATCCATGGTACTAGTTTGTAAGAAAACTTAATATAAGGTGTTAGTTTAAGTGGCCACTTAAGTTAATAATTTTATTTAAGATAATGAATTTAATCATGTTAGTCATTAAGAATGTGCACATTAGTTCATAAGAGTGTTTAATATTTTTTTGTGTTTTAGCATGTAAGTAGTAGGATACAGGCGAACCTGGTAACTCGTCCTACTGAAGTTTTTGGTTTTTGTTTTTGCTTTCCCCTAAGCTCCGCTTTAACGCGGGGGAGTATGTGCCGTGTATTAGGTATTTAGGCACGTTTTATTTAAAAATTTTGTAATCTTAAATATTTTTGGAAATATTATATATATATTTTTCTCTCTCTCTCATCTTATTTTCTTTACGGCCAGGCCCTCAGCCTCTGTTCTCAGAGGCGAGCTGATTTTCTTTCCCAGCCTCATGCTAGGCTAGCATTCTGGCTAATATTTCTCCCGCCTCCAGGCACGTCGGAGCCGGTAACGTTATTTCTTCGCGGGTCACCTTTTGCTAAGAGCAGCTTGTGAAGCAGTGCTGAGCCCTGCTAACTCTGTCACGAATCGGTATAAGGTTCACTAGCAGCAAGACACGACAGGAGGATCCCGTGGGCCTTGTGTCCCACAGACCATGTGTTTTTTGAAGCCACCCCCGCCTGCTCACACACCCTCTCTTCTCAGAAGTGGCTAGGAGCGACGACCGCTCGAGTGCGTTAACCGAATTCAAGGCCATCTCAGGCTTCACAGCCGCAGTTACGATTCTGCACCTTAACGACACCTAGCGACGGCTGTGGTAACTAATGCCACGGGTGAGGCGTCGGCAGCGCCGACACTACCGCGCTCGCGCGGAGGTAACGACAACCTCTCCCCTCCTTATGTCTCAGGCCGCTAGGTGGCACCACTGGTTACTCCATTAACCCCCTAGCTTGACACTCTCGTCGGTCACAAGTTGATTTATTAGTACTTCCTCTCGCCACCAAAAGATAGCGCCTCAGTCGCGCAGTCACTCCAGTAAGATCTAATTTTTTTTATGCCGGACACCTTCGGGTGGACTCGGTAATTTTCGGCTCAGAGCCTACCCCCCCCTCCCATTCTCTAGAGACCCCGCGCTTATGATATCCTGGTGAGATCCCGCTCTGAACTTACTTCGGTGCGCGCCTCCTGACTGACTGGTACCGTTTGTATCTGCGATCTTCTGCGAATCATCGACATCGTATATTATGTAGTCTTCTCAGACTAAAGGGATGGAGTCCCTAGCTAAAATTATTAACCAGTCAGTAGTTTAGTTGAAAGTACCTAGAGAAACTTAGTATTTTTTATATTTTTTTTTATTAATCATGATGACTTCCGTGGCTACCGCGAATCGTGGTTCGAGTTTGCGGAGACGAGACGCCCTCTCCTGAGCGCCAGGACCAACACCCTGTTTTGGTAAGTCTTGACGTCATCCCCCCCCCTTTTTATTTCCCTCTATTGGCCTTTTGCGCCATTTAAGTATACTGTCTGGAAACAGGTCTTATTCTTTGGAATTTGGACTTTTGTTTCAGACAGGGTTCCAAGTTTGGGGCAACCAAAATCCTCTGCCAAAACCTCTGGAGTCGGTTCCTGCGCAGAATCCAACATCATTAGGCCTACTACCTTGATCACCGTCTACCTACAGCCCCGGGTGATACCCGCATAATTCTATCTTTTTATTCACGAACCCAAGATTAGTGTAACCCAGTTAAGACAGCGGACAGTAAAAGGCAGTTCGAGGAGAAGAAATTTATATTATGTTTTGGAAGGACTATATGTACAATCTTTAAAGTTACTAATGTTAATTTCATTCTTGTTTTTAAATATTTTAATTTTTGTTATACATTAAGGGCCGGCCCTATCGTAAATAACGTTAAGGAATATCATATAATAAGTGTAATTGTGAGTTATGTAAATAAGATCACTTATCAATGAAAAACAGTCTTTACTAAGGAAAATTTAATCTATAAAAAAAAAAGAACAATGATTAATAAAATAAGGAAGTCTATAGATGTAACAGTTGTTTTTATTTATTTAATATATAATAACGATCCTTTTACTCCCAAGTATTTGTAGGGAGTCCCTAAATTTTCTTTGTTTACTTCTAGTGTCGCCTCTGTTGTTGACTTTTATAGTTATTAATTGAGGGCCTCAGTAATCAAAGCTTCCAAATCTTTTAACCTTATTATTTCATTATTCTTTAAGACACTTGGTGTATTACACCAGGAGCTACCACCTTGGAGTACACCATCTTGTGTGAGTACTCGTCTTATAGAGTACATTTCCATCTGAATAATTTAATTCAAACCCGCTACAGTGCAGTAAACATTTATTTCCGAGGTGCCCCCGTCACATTAAAATTTGGACGCCATCTTGAAATAGTGTAATTATTTATCTAGAAATTCGGGAAAAAAATCCAAAATTCATAAAAAAATTACTCATTAATTTAAATATCGAATCGCTGGATTCCTGCCCTCGATTCGATACTTGATCAGTGTCAAGTGTAACTAAATATTAAATAAATTCATTTTTTCTGTTTTTCCATTACCTTTCGCGGAGTTTATAAATCATTCTCTCTTCAAAAATAAAACACAAGTCAATGTACGTCAATGTTCGACGAATTAAATACGTTGCCGATAAGCCTAACATGAAAGCTAGTTTTTCGATAATCTGAATAACCTCTAAACCGTTCATGTACAAAGCCATACATACATATAGACCAAGCGTCTTTGGACCGAGAGACCGGGTCATAATCAATGTCAGATGTATAGACCAGTTATTTCCTAACCTCAAGACCTTCCTCATCGTCAGCTAATTATATTCAATTGAACCAATGGATAATGTTTTTTACGCTTATAAAAGGACCAAGAATCCAACAAAAAAGGCAGCACCTTTTAAAGTACCGTCAACGAAAAGGCAGCACCTTTTAAAGTACCGTCAACGAAAAGGCAGCACATTTGGAAGCACCGACAACGAAAATACAGCACATTTGGAAGCACCGGCAACGA
Organism: Bacillus rossius redtenbacheri; assembly: GCF_032445375.1. NCBI lineage: Eukaryota > Metazoa > Arthropoda > Insecta > Phasmatodea > Bacillidae > Bacillus > Bacillus rossius. Next base: position 38,462,244 of record NC_086342.1, on the reverse strand, counting down.
TAAGGCAGCACTATCATCGAAAAGGCAGCACATTTGTCATTGGCTCCAATATTCATTGGCTCCAATATTCATTGGCTCCAATATTCATTGGCTCTAATATTCATTGGTTCCATCAGTCTATTGATTCCATAAGTATAGTCACTCCATCAGTCATTGGCTCCTACAGTCATAGATTCCAACTGTCTTTTGTCTCATCAATTCCAAATATATTCAGCTAGAATTCTACGAGTCTAAGAGACTATGAGGCCACAAGGCTACGAGTCTTAAAAAATCTAGCTGCTACGAGTTATTCAAGGCTACGAGACTGCATAGCTAAAAGACCGCGTGGCTACGAAACTACATGTCTTTGAAGCTACAAGAATACAAGTCTACTCGGCTCCAAAAGCTCCATCAGCTCCAACACGCAATGCACGTGCAATACATGCAATTTACGTACAATAAACGTAATTATCACACAGTACACACAGGAAACGAAATGAAGAAATAATACACACATGAAAAAACGGAATGAACACACAGTACACACAGGAAACGGAACGTACACACAGTACACACAGGAAACGGAATGTACACACAGTACACACAGAAATCGGAACGTACACACAGGAAACGGATTGATCATACATACAGTAGCGGAAACTCACAGGCTTAGTTGGAAAATCAGAATACAAGAAATAAAACATTTTTTTTAAATATAAATAATTCATTTATTTTTCAATAGTAAACCTATGACAGTTAAACAAATGATTATTGTATGTAGCCAGCATTCCGCAGTTCTTTAAGTACGGACGATACTTCCTCGATATGTGAGCAGTTTCCTCTACGAACAGATGCCACCAACATCATGGAAAGATCCAAACATATTGGTTGACCGGCTAAGACTGTTGCAACAGTCTTAGCCGGTCAACCAATATGTTTGGATCTTTCCATGATGTGTAACCAATCTCTTCTACCACCATCTTCCTTGCATTTTTATAATTATTATGATCTCTGGTGTCTTCCGTTTTAACACCAACCTCAGGGTAACTTTCATCATCGAGCCAGCTATCACCACAAGCTTGATCAGATTTATTTATTATAACACGACGTTTCCATCGTTTCGGTCTCAGTACACCATCACAGTCTTCGATCTTTCCTGCTTTAGATGCCTCAGCACAGTCTTCGATCACGTCACCAGTTTCAGAGTCACTGTAGCAATCACCGTAGAAGGCATCGTCTTCACCCAGATTTCCATAAGAACTCGATATCGTTGATGTCAAAGTGTGTTCATCGTCTTCATGCTTCCTTTTTAGGAGTACATTATTTTTACAAAGTATGGAGGATCTACTGAATATAGGCTTGAATGTATTCTCACTTTTCACGGTGTTGATACTTCCATTAGATTCAGTCTTCCCGAAACCATCATCATCCTTCAATTTATGTTCTTCGTCACGATCGGGTGAGCTAATACCATCACGCTCAGGACAAGGAAAATTATTGTCGTAATGCAGATCACTCTTCTTTAGTCTAGTGGATCCATCGATGTCCTCTATGCCGTAAGTAGTCTTGGATTTACATGTTCTACCATGTCTTTTTAATCTGTCACTTCGTGTTAACAGCCTGCTACAACGATTACAGCTTAACATGTTGCGTAGTGGAATTTTAGCACAATCATTCTTCTCATGACGTCTAGCATTCCTTCTCATGACAAAATCCTTGCCACAGTATCTACAGCGGCTTCCTTCCGATTCAGCTGCAGATATCAAACCATGAACCATTATAGCTTCTGTGACTAATGTTTGATACAAACTGACAGTTTTCTCCAATTGGAACCATTTCTTAAATAGAATTTTTTAAATATTTCATCAGCGAAAGTTAAGTTAGCTAATGCAAAGCAAATTGATGCAAGTAGTTCTGGCTGTCATCAACAGATGTCGCCACGTGTTGCTTGCAGGTAAATAATATCTATTTCATTTATGCGGGATGCGGAATACTCACTATCGATCGCAAAGGAAGGTTGGCTTCGCTAGACTCCAAGGAGAAGGAAGTTCATCCTTCCTGTTAGTGCTTCTCAGATTTCTCAGAGCTTATTATTTGACTGAGTAATGATATTTATTTAATTCCACCTAATAAATTTATTGCAAGTGATGATTAAGTAGTGGATTTTCGCTAATTAAATGTAACCCTGAATAAAATTGTATGACTCATTAAGTAAAAAAAAAAAATTCATTATGCAGAGCACCCATCTCTCATCTGTAACCAGAAGCACTTGGAGAAAACCATCAGATGTCGCGTCAGGAAATTTCAGTTGCACTAAGACAAAACCGTATAAATATTGTCAAGAATAATCGGAAGCACTTGGAGAAAACTATCAAAATATTGAAAAGAATAATCAGGAGCACACGGAGAAACCCACCATAATATTGACAAGAATGATCAGGAGCACACGGAGAAAACCACCATAATATTGACAATAATAATCAGGAGCACACGGAGAAATCCACCATAATATTGATAAGAATAATTGGGAGCACACAGAGAAAAACCACCAAAAGTTTTCTTTGATATCATAAAATTTAAAAAAAAATTTAAAAATTTTTTTAAAATAAAAATGAAAAAAAAAAAAAAAAAAACCTTCTGCTAGCTTGTGAACTTCTCATTGATGTGCAAAGTTAGAGTTCTAGTACAAGCCAGAATGTTTGTATTTTTTTCGTTTTTAATTTAAAATTTTTTTTTTTAAATTTTATGATATCAAAGAAAACTTTTGTGGGTTTTTCTCTGTGTGCTCCCAATTATTCTTATCAATATTATGGTGGATTTCTCCGTGTGCTCCTGATTATTATTGTCAATATTATGGTGGTTTTCTCCGTGTGCTCCTTATCATTCTTGTCAATATTATGGTGGGTTTCTCCGTGTGCTTCTGATTATTCTTTTCAATATTTTGATGGTTTTCTCCAAGTGCTTCCGATTATTCTTGACAATATTTATACGGTTTTGTCTTAGTGCAACTGAAATTTCCTGACGCGACATCTGATGGTTTTCTCCAAGTGCTTCTGGTTACAGATGAGAGATTGGTGCACTGCATAATGGATTTTTTTTTTACTAAATGAGTCATACAATTTTATTAAGGGTTACATTTAATAAGTGAAAATCCACTACTTAATCATCACTTGCAATATATTTATTAGGTGGAATTAAATAAATATCATTACTCAGTCAAATAATAATCTCTGAGAAATCTGAGAAGCACTAACAGGAAGGATGAACTTCCTTCTCCTTGGAGTCTAGCGAAGCCAACCTTCCTTTGCGATCGATAGTGAGCATTCCGCATCCCGCATAAATGAAATAGATATTATTTACCTGCAAGCAACACGTGGCGACATCTGTTGATGACAGCCAGAACTACTTGCATCAATTTGCTTTGCATTAGCTAACTTAACTCTCGCTGATGAAATATTTAAAAAATTCTATTTAAGAAATGGTTCCAATTGGAGAAAACTGTCAGTTTGTATCAAACATTAGTCACAGAAGCTATAATGGTTCATAGTTTGATATCTGTAGCTGAATCGGAAGGAAGCCGCTGTAGATACTGTGGCAAGGATTTTGTCATGAGAAGGAATGCTAGACGTCATGAGAAGAATGATTGTGCTAAAAAACAACTACGCAACATGTTAAGCTGTAATCGTTGTAACAGGTTGTTAACACGAAGTGACAGCTTAAAAAGACATGGTAGAACATGTAAATCCAAGACTACTTACGGCATAGAGGACATCGATGGATCCACTAGACTAAAGAAGAGTGATCTGCATTACGACAATAATTTTCCTTGTCCTGAGCGTGATGGTATTAGCTCACCCGATCGTGACGAAGAACATAAATTGAAGGATGATGATGGCTTCGAGAAGACTGAATCTAATGGAAGTATCAACACCGTGAAAAGTGAGAATACATTCAAGCCTATATTCAGTAGAACCTCCATACTTTGTAAAAATAATGTACTCCTAAAAAGGAAGCATGAAGACGATGAAGACACTTCGACATCAACGATATCGAGTTCTTATGGAAATCTGGGTGAAGACGATGCCTTCTACGGTGATTGCTACAGTGACTCTGAAACTGGTGACGTGATCGAAGACTGTGCTGAGGCATCTAAAGCAGGAAAGATCGAAGACTGTGATGGTGTACTGAGACCGAAACGATGGAAACGTCGTGTTATAATAAATAAATCTGATCAAGCTTGTGGTGATAGCTGGCTCGATGATGAAAGTTACCCTGAGGTTGGTGTTAAAACGGAAGACACCAGAGATCATAATAATTATAAAAATGCAAGGAAGATGGTGGTAGAAGAGATTGGTTACACATCATGGAAAGATCTAAACATATTGGTTGACCGGCTAAGACTGTTGGTGGCATCTGTTCGTAGAGGAAACTGCTCACATATCGAGGAAGTATCGTCCGTACTTAAAGAACTGCGTAATGCTGGCTACATACAATAATCATTTGTTTAACTGCCATGTGTGAACTATTGAAAAATAAATGAATTATTTATATTAAAAAAAGGATGTTTTATTTCTTGTATTCTAATTTTCCAACTAAGCCTGTGTGTTTCCGCTACTGTATGTATGATCAATCCGTTTCCTGTGTATTCGTTCCGTTTCCTGTGTATATTGTGTGTACGTTCCGTTTCCTGTGTGTACGTTCCGATTTCTGTGTGTACTGTGTGTACATTCCGTTTCCTGTGTGTACTGTGGTAACGTTCCGTTTCCTGTGTGTACTGTGTATTCATTCCGTTTTTTCATGTGTGTATTATTTCTTCATTTCGTTTCCTGTGTGTACTGTATGATAATTAAGTTTATTGTACGTAAATTGCATGTATTGCACGTGCATTGCGTGTTGGAGCTGATGGAGCTTTTGGAGCCGAGTAGACTTGTATTCTTGTAGCTTCAAAGACATGTAGTTTCATAGCCACGCGGTCTTTTAGATATGCAGTCTCGTAGCCATGAATAACTCGTAACCAGCTAGATTTTTTAAGACTCGTAGCCTTGTGGCCTCATTGTCTCTTCGACTCGTAGAATTCTAGCCGAATATATTTGGAATTGATGAGACAAAAGACAATTGGAGTCTATGACTGTAGGAGCCAATGACTGATGGAGTCACCAGACTGATGGAATCAATAGACTGATGGAATCAATAAATATTAGAGTCAATGAATATTGGAGCCAATGACAAATGTGCTGCCTTTTCGATGATAGTGCTGCCTTTTCGTTGTTGGTGCTTCCAAATGTGCTGTATTTTCGTTGTCGGTGCTTCCAAATGTGCTGCCTTTTCGTTGACGGTACTTTAAAAGGTGCTACCTTTTTTGTTGGATTCTTGGTCCTTTTATAAGCGTAAAAACATGATCCGTTGGTTCAATTGAATATAATTAGCTGACGATGAGGAAGGTCGTGAGGTTCGGAAATAACTGGTCTATACGTCTGACATTGACTATGAACCGGTCTCTTAGTCCGAAGACGCTTGGTCTATATGTATGTATGGCTTTGTACATGAACGGTTTAGAGGTTATTCAGATTATCGAAAAACTAGCTTTCATGTTAGGCTTATCGGCAACGTATTTAATTCGTCGAACATTGACGTACATTGACTTGTGTTTTATTTTTGAAGAGAGAATGATTTATAAACTCCGCGAGAGGTAATGGAAAAACAGAAAAAATGAATTTATTTAATATTTAGTTACACTTGTCACTGATCAAGTATCGAATCGAGGGCAGGAATCCAGCGATTCAATATTTAAATTAATGAGTGATTTTTTTTATGAATTTTGGATTTTTTTCCCGAATTTCTAGCTAAATAATTACACGATTTTAAGATGGTGTCCAAATTTCAAGATGGCGGGGGCACCTCTGTAATAAATGTTTACTGCACCGTAGCGGGTTTGAATTAAATTATTCAGATGGAAATGTACTCTATAAGACGAGTACTCACACAAGATGGTGTACTCCAGCAGGTGGTAGCTCCTGGTAGCATGTACTGAACTTAAAATGTTGGATCCATGATGGTCGTCAAGGTCAAAGTCGTAGATAAAGGTCAAGGTAAAATTTTAAATTCAAGGTCAAATTTCAAAGTCAAGGTCAAATTTCAAAGTCAAGGTCAAATTTCAAGGTCGAGGTCAAATTGTAAGGTCAAGGTCAAATTCCAAGTTCAAGGTCAAATTTCAAGGTCAAGGTCAAATTTCAAGGTCAAGGTCAACAGTTTAGGACAAAGGTATGGTGACCAGATAATTATACTAAAATGGTATCGGTACACTCTAGCAGACGAAAACAAGATGGTGGTCTCCAGCGGATGAAGACAAGATGGTGGACATGTCGTGTTACCAGCTGATGATATATGTACCTTGTTATTGTTGGTGGTAGATCAGTCTAGGTAGCTTTCATGGAGGAAGGATCGGTCGTTTACTCTCGCCGGGAATCGAACCAAGGATGTAAATCGATCTAATCAAACAGAATTCAAATAAGTTAATTTTTTGATGAATTTTGGAATTTTTTTCATTAAAATCGGATAATAAATAAAGATTTTCAAGATGGCGGCCGTAAGGATAATTGCAACGGTGACGTCATAATACAAGATGGCTGTTCTGTCTCGAACAGGTGATGATATTATTGTTTTAAATTTAAAAAAATTATAAGTCCGAATATGCATGTTATTTTTATATATACCTTATTTAATTCTCAGTCTGGTAAATGTCTCGATGGCCGAGCGGTTAAAGGCGTATGTTTTCCAACCTAGAGATCAGAGCCGAGCTGGTTCGAATCACAGCGCTTCCAATGTATTTTGCATAAAAAATTAAATTTAGAATGTCGATAAGGACCATAATATCTCTGGTAGGTAATGGAACATCGACCTTATGTGATGCGGTAGAGTGACGATGGCGCTCTCTATTAACAAACAGCAGAAACAAACTTGACGGTATCCAAGATGACGGCCTCCAACAGAACATAAAAAAATCAATATGGTGACGTCATCCAAAATGGCGGATCCAAGATGGCGGATTCAAAATGGCCGCCGTGATCTACTTGTCCCGTTACGTTGTGTCCCGTACGCTGTGTCCCGTTACGCTCATCCAAGATGCCCGTTTTGACGTCACAATCCAATATGGCGGACACCGGCACCGGCACAACTACTACACGCCCAAGCCAACTGTGGTCCCGAAAAGGGGAGTGACGGGAGCGCTAGTGTCGCAGTGAAAGAGGGGTGGGGAATGAGGAGGGGTTGACAGTAGGGGAATACCGTTAGCTGTGGAAGCAAGGAGTATACACATGCGTTCATAAGTGTACGCAACATGTAAGCATGATTACCTGGATGAAACGATGGCCATGAAGCGCAGTCGTGCAGTAAGAAATGTTGTGATAAGGTGAAGGTACAGTCGTATGAAACAGCGAAACACAGTGTCTACGAAGATGTCACAGTGTGTACCAAAGTGTGTCACAGCATCACATCGTACCGTTTGTGTTATAATAATTATTTCACTTAGCAACATATTTAACATACATGTCGGTATACATTTGCCTATAATCAAAGAAAATATTGTTTGTGTGATTAATTAATGAAAAAAATGCAAGAAACATTTTAACACAGTTTCGTGCATAGTGCACGTATCAAACGCCCACTCAGCCATTTTGTTCTTCAATTCCTGATATGTTACCATTAGAATATGTGCTGCTGTTGTCCGAAAAGTCCCATTCACTGTCTGAGCTGGACTCGCCAAAGTTAACAACAATTTTCTCAATTTCGTGCTCCATTAGACAGTCACCTGTCCAGTTCTCTGCTTTTGTATGTTTTACATGTAAAATAGCATTTTGCCATTCTTCTTTGGTGACGCTATTGATTGCTTCTGTTGTGATGTTTTCAACGGTACGTGATGATTGAGCGACATTTTTTTCAGCAACACGTGATTTCACAATGTTCCATACATAATAGCATTAATCTCACAGTGGTATGGTGGTAATCTTATTACTTCATGCCCATGTTCTTCTAACATCTCATCTATGCAAAACCTGGGAGGTGGACGTCGACCACGAACGAGCTGGAGGAGTTCACATTTTGTAATTTCATTGTCATGCGGAATGTTGTTGTTCTGAAACCATTGGATGATATCTTGTTTTCTTGTACCAGCTGTTGGTGGCTTATTTAACTGGACGTAATGATAAGGGGCATTATCCATTACAACCAGCGAATTAGCAGGCAGATTTGGAATAAGCTTGTCTTGCACCCATCTGGAAAAGTAACCGGCTATGTAACTGGCTATGTATAGTTTTTTGTTTTGTTGTACTACCCGATGCCATTTTTCAATACACGTTATATTGACATGATGTAAGCTTTTGGACATACGCAATTGCTTAGCACATGTATGTCTGTAGAAGAAAACTGCAAAAAAACACAAATGACAAAAAACACAAATTAAGCAAAAAATTGCTGTTGTCAGGATTTAACGCCACACAATAGTCCACAACAGGAATATGGTCAACAAACAAAGAAAAACAAAGAAAAATGGACTAACAGAATGAAAAAAAAAAAAAAACCACAAATGATGACAGCACAAAAATACCGAACCCAAAAAATTCACCACAACAGTTGAAACGAGACAGAAACACAGCAAAACTATAAGACGAAACAAACACAACAGTTTTCCAAAAAATAATAAACAAAAGAGAAACGAAAAAAAAAATGACAGCACAAAATATTGAACCCAAAAAAATTCAGCACAACTGTCAAAATGAGACAAAACACGACCAAACGAAAAGACGAAACAAACTCAACAGTTTTCTAAAAGCGACGTTTCGGGAACTGCTGCGTCTCTGCCTGAGGACGGGAGCAGATAGCAGTTCCCGAAACGTCGCTTGTTTCTGTTTTAGAAAACTGTTGTGTTTGTTTCGTCTTTTCGTTTGGTCGTGGTTTTTGTCTCATTGTGTTGTGCTGAATTGTTTTGGTTTCAATATTTTGTGCTGTCATCATTTGTGGGGGTTTTTTCGTTTCTCTTTTGTTTATTATTTTTTGGAAAACTATTGTGTTTGTTTCGTCTTTTCGTTTTGCTGTGTTTCTGTCTGGTTTCAACTGTTGTGCTGAATTTTTTGGGTTCGGTATTTTTGTGCTGTCATCATTTGTGGTTTTTTTTCGTTCTGTTATTCCATTTTTCTTTGTTTTTCTTTGTTTGTTGACCATATTCCTGTTGTGGAGTATTGTGTGGCGTTAAATCCTGACAACATCAATTTTTTGCTTAATTTGTGTTTTTTGTCATTTGTGTTTTTTTGTAGTTTTCTTCTACAGACATACATGTGCTAAGCAATGGCGTATGTCCAAAAGCTTACATCAAGTCATGCACTCCCATTGCTCAAACTTTTCAAAAATAACACGTTATATTACAGTCACGCATGCTTCGAAACCTTGCTCCGCTTTCAAAGGATCCGTCAAATACTTGAACAGCATACGTATCCGCGCACTGTGTCGTGACTTATGGTGAATGGTGACAACTCTACTTGCCGTCCCACCCGCGACATGACGCTCTTTGACCATTGAGGCGGACTAGGGAAAGGGAGGGGAAAGTGTGGCGGAAGGGATGACGGCGGAGGGAGGGTCAGTCTGACCTTGGGTAGTTCAGTTTTTTCCGGGACCACAGTTGGCTTGGGCGTGTAGTACCTGCATCCTGGGCCCGGAGCCCCATTCACATACTACTAGTGATGTTAAATTAAAAAAAAAAAACTGAGGAAAACCCCGAACTAGACTTCTGAACAATTTGTGGAGCTATTTGGCGACAGACTAAAATGAACGGTCCTGTTTATACTCTAACCTCTGTACCAATGCACAACTATAGTGAAGCATGTGCTCAATTTAGCTCGTGTGATTTTGTTTTAAATGAAAATTAGAGACCATAGTTTTCTTTTTTAATCTTTCTGTGGCATTTAATTTCCATCAGTTTTATATATGTAAATTTACAACTATATTTCAAATAAGTGTTAACGGTTTTAATTATGTAAAGACAACTTATTAAAGTTTTATATATGATGTACTGTTATTGAGAAGTTTAATACTTGTATTAAGAATTAAAAAGAATAACTGAATGACTATTTCTTAAAATATGTATCTTAAGATTGCCTGTTAATAATGTTTTGCACTAAAGTGTAAGAATGTTTTATCTGAGGTTTGGTAATGTTTTTGCTCTTGATTATATAGTCTTCTTCACTTTGAGAAGGTTGTTGTAACCTTCTTTCCAAATTTCGTCAGCCATCATAAAGTGTGAAAAATTTTCTTATTTAAAGAATTTATCTATTTCACTGTTCTATGACATTTTTATACCGCATTTGGTTAGTTTTGTCACACATTTCTCCGGGAATCACCCACTATGTATATTTTTTGCCAGTTGTCTTAATTTTTTGACTCATTTTGTGTGTGTAAGCGGTCCATGACTCTGGCCATTACGAGTGGACTCCACAAGTTCTGGAGCGAGGATTTTCCTCTTGTACCAGTTGCCATGGAGACGGTGAAAATTACAATGACGGAAAGCGACATGCCGAATTATTCTTTAAGCATGCAACATGAGTGCAACTGTGTCAGAAATGACTTTATAATCATGGGCAACTTTATCTAAATGTTAATACCATTCTAATACTACATTATAATTTTTTTTGGATGATAAATGGAAAACAATTATAATTTTGTTATTCGTAATTTTTTAAATTTAATGTAACTATTATAGGGGTCCTATACTAATCATGAGCATTTATCATTATCTAAAATAAGTAACTTCAATACTCCACATATTCCTTGTAGTACTCATTGATTTGTTTTGTTAATTTAAAAATAATATGCATGGTATGGCTCCAAAGTGCATGTGTTTATTTTTAAATTTAATTATTAAATAATATTTATTGATACAACCTTTCTTAGCACTTTATTGTTATCTTTTATTTGTGAAGTGATTATCTAGTCAGCGTATAAAGTACTTTCTCATACAGTTTCCTTACACGCAAGATGAGATGCCATCGAGGCTAGGTCCTAGGTGGTCATCCCTATTGGCCGTTCCCTCCTGGCGAGAGAGAGGTTGGCGTGCCATGTTTGATATTTCTATTGGCTGAATTGTTACTGAAAAACCCCCTCCTTCCTTAAGATGAGTTCACTTGGTTTGGTTGCTCTACTGATATATGGTATCAGTCTTAGAGTATAGTGTTGAACGTACAGTGGCCCAAACATCAAATAAATGCAAATGTTATAAATGTTGGCGTTGAACTTTACGATCGGAAGAATCCGTGAAAGTTAAGATTCTTACTGGAAACAATAAATGCTAGCAAAATTCGGGTTATTAGTGGTGACAGTTCAGAACACAAATGTCTGTACACTTAAACGTTCCAGATGATTGGATCACGCGCTAATCGACACGCCCTGAAAGGCTTTAAGCCAATGGAAAATTTCCTAGGAAATAGTCTGACCGAGTCACACGTGGCATGGTAGGAAGGCGAAATGCGGCATTGACCCGATCACCCGAACGTTTGTTGATTCTAGCCTGAACGTGAATTTTGCATGTCTCTGCTGATAACGCGTGTTTGGGGCGGGGAAAAAAAAAACACATAGTGGCTCGACATGTAGCGTATTTGGGATGCAAGTTTTATGACCAGTGAAATCGTGACCGATGTGTGGATTACTCCGCAAGCATGTTTGAGATGCGATCAATATCATCCTGACTGATGAGACACCTCTTCGTTTGACATGTGCTGTGAGCGAGATATAGTGCAGGAGTTTGGACACAAGGGATTTCCAGATTGGTACGTTATTTGTTGAGTGTGAATTTCGTCGCGTGGTGTATTCTTAATATTCACAATTTTAATGCTAAATCTTGAAACTACCGTTGCTTTTGTGTCAATTAAAAATAAAACTAGTTTTTGAAGCTCATAAATAAATTTAATAAAATTTATGCTGGTAAGTTAATGGGGCGGTGTCTTACAAACGCGCCTAAAGTTTATTCACGTTTAGATACGCTTATAAAACATACGTTTTTAGCTTACCCACTTCCTCAAAGCTTTTACGTGAACTCATGTTCAAACATATTACGCATGAGGAGCCTAAAATCTATTTACATTCTTAAAAATACATAAAGAACATTCACAACATTTATGAAAAGTTCAGATTAAGAGTTAATTTAATTTATTTGTCTTAGTGAGTTTGTTGTGTTAGTTTATAAAGTACATCTAAACATAAAATAAAACTAAACGTAAATAACTTAGTTAACGTAAAAAAAGTTAACCAAGAAAATGCAAAAAACTTACAAATACAAAATAAACTAATTAAAAAATTACTAGGAAGTAAAAAAAACTAGATAATTTTAAATACATAAGATGTTAAAAGTGATTGAAATAGCCAATAATATATTTAAAGTAATTTAAAAATACATAAATTTACATTTTTAGAATGTTGCGTGAACAGAAAAAAAATTAAATTCGATCAAAAATTATAATTTTAAGTTAAGAATTTTTTAAAAATATAACATTTTATAAAACCAAACAAAGAGATATAAACCATCCAAAAAATACTAATACATATCCCAATAATAATTTACGCCTATTCAAACATATTCAACCAAACAAATCATTAATACCAAAGATAAACCTGAGCATGGGAATCTAGTAAGTAACTGAAAAATGTTTTCTTAAACATGAAAGAGAAATTTGAAGCTTAATGGACTCGGCTAGTTCATTCCAGGAATGTACTGTAGAAGCAGAAAATAATTTTACGAATGTAGATGACTTGTGTTGTGAGATAAGCATATTAAAATTATCCGATAGCGTGTGTCTATACCTTGTTGGGAACCGAGGCATTGAAAATTGTCGGCTAGATGGGAACGGTTCTGTGTAATTAAAGTTTTCTTAAGCATTAGAAGGCGATTGAATTGTCATCGTTTATTGAGTTTTATCCAAGGTAAACTATTGTTTTAAAGGTAGACCTACATATTATTACGATTTTTTAAAAATAGTAAATGAAAGGAAAACGTATGTTCTGAATGCACCGTAACATTTGCAGTGTACATCGGTTAAATCGCCCTAAATTACAACACAATATTTAAAAAAAACCGGGTTTGCGATAATATTAAACGTATTTTTTAACACACGTTAGCAGAAGCTAAATTAAATAAAAAAACATTCTTGGACTATGGTCTTCTTAAGATTATTATTGTATGTTATCAATGAAAGCGGAAATTATGATACGAAAACATTGGTTTCAAACAATTAGTGTTAATTTGTTTCTAGAATTTTAACACTCTGAATACCGTTGCCGTTTCTTCCAAATTATTCGCAAAAACACGTTTGAAACTAGCATTCACAAATTTTTCATAAGATTTTATTAGGCTGTTCAGCTTAACTTTTCATGATAAATTTAACTCAAGCTTCGAGTATTCTTGACTATTGACAAACATGATTTGGGCTTTTTATACAAATCCTTAAGCAAGTGTATTAAAAGTTTTGTAGAATATTTTATGACATTTTAATGAACATTCTAAAATTTTGTTGTAGGTAGAGTTGTTTAGATTATGTTATACAATACTATAACTTGTTTATTGTTTCAGAAGAAATATAATGTCAGTTATACCAGATTATAATATATATATATATATATCACAAAATTCTTAAGATTGCATTCATATGAAATAGTTTTTCTGTTAAGGACAAAACTTATTTTAACAAACCAGAAGACAGAACCCTGTGCAGTTACTCGACTATCACTCTTAACGGAAACTTCCTTTTTGTCTTTCAAAACTATAATCATAGGAACATCACACTTGTCGGAAGAATGAAGAGGAATTTACGACCTTTTTGGATGTTGCGGAAAAACCCTTTTTGAATTTCCGTTTGATAACTTACTCTGTTTTGTTTTTTCCCCTCTTTGTTTGTGTTTACCAACTTGATTTATTCTGCATAATATTATATCTTTTTGACGTGATAACGTCTTATAAATCGATGAACGCCAGCTGCACGCACGAAAAATTGTCACGTTCCGCCTGAGCCGAGCGTGCAAGAACCGGCCAACCACCGTGCAAGAAAATCTTCTATAATATCCAACAGGTTAAGGCAGGCTTTTAAACTGATTGTTCATGATTATATTTAAACAAATTATTTAAATTAAATTTGCAAAAACTGTAAATAATATTTGAAAATTAAAAAGTATGCAATTTTTCATCAATGTTTTCTTATGACGTTATCACGAAAAATTATCGTCCGTAAACAGACATTACAGACAACCCCCTTTATTAAAAAGTGCTCTGACAGCAGATAATTTTAGATTATTTCCTGTTTTAATAATTTATCATTAATTCGGGTGTTTAAAGGTGATGTACAGTTCATCTCTGCAATTTTTTACGTTAATAGACACAGGCGAAACTTATTATTAAGTCTTCAGGCTGATTGGAGTTGATAGATATGTTTCTCAGGTCAATGAGGTGAGCTCTAATGCACTTAAGCCTTTTTGATGCCTACCCTGCAGTTAGCGTGAAGCATGGTGTGCTTTGATAAAAGGCTTTTGACTTCAAGTTGGAAAATATAGCTACAGATACACGTTTACAAAATGTTCCGAAATTACTAAACAAACGTTTGGAGTATTAGGAAATTATAACAGTAAAGATATTTCCAATGAAATAATGGTGTTATCTCTCCCATTATGTAATAAAGAAAGTTAATGTTATTGTTTTAGAATTTAGAGTGTAGGTTTGGTTTTATTCCTGAAAAATTGAGTTTTCCTGAAAGTTGTAAAATAAATGGTTAAAGAAAATTACGATAATTTAAAACAAACGAAATATCCCTTTCACTCCAGTTTCTTGTTTCGTTTGATTAAAAAAAAGTGAAGTGTTTGCAAGCTGTATTAAAGCAGTAATACTTGATTTAGGTGGATAACTTACATTTTATACACTGTATTGTATCGAACTGCCTTGACAATCAGAACGTGGTTCCGTCTCATCGGCTAGATTCTGGAGAAAAAAGAACTGTCTTTCTTATCCTGTTACTCGTTTCCTCTCGGTGATTGGGCAATCGTTATTTTGTCAGACAATTACTGTTAGCTCGTTAACTCGAGCGCGAAACTCGAGTCGCCGTCAACATTGCAATTAACCGTTATTTTTATCTGTCTTTCTTGTCTCTTCTATAAATCTTTTTCCTTAAGGACCCATTACATGAAAATGTGACATCTTACGAGTTTCTAATATCTTGGTTTAACATCAATATTGTATTGGTTTGTTTTTATTTAATTGTTTGTGTTTTTAAATAAAAAATTGGTTTGTCTGTAAAGTCGGTTTACGGACGATATTTTACGTGATAACGTCATAAGAAAACATTGATGAAAAATTTCATACTTTTATGAATGGAATTGAATTATTATCACAGAATTTTCATTATTTTGTATAATACAAAGAAGGAGTTAATTGAAAATTACAATTTTTTTCATTGAATACTAAATAAAAGCAGTTGACTTTTTATACGATCGTTTATATGAGATAATAATTTGTTAGTTAAAATTGTAACATAACCTATTATTACTGCACTCGCCGACCGATGCTACTTTTTTTTTTTAATAATTAAAGAACAAATATATGAGATTATATCGCTAATAAAATTGTTAAAATGCAAGAATTAATTACCTTTTTTTGCTGCAAATGTTGTTGTAATAAACAATGGAAACCACATTAACTTTTCACTTCACTTTATAAAAAGTTGACACAACAGTTCACGTGTAGGTTTTGTGCTGCCCCTGTCTCTCTTCTACTCGGACGCATCGGCCGATAGAGTGAAAGAGAGATAGATGCGTCACAAGCCGATCGTGACAATGAGTCATGCTTTTTCGTGCGTGCAGCCGGCGTTCATCGATTTATAAGACGCTATCACGTCAAAAATCATTTAAACAAATTCCAGTAAGTAGTAAAACAATGAAGGTCCTGGAGCTAGGTGTTTGGTGTGGCGCTGGAGTAGGTGTCCGCCATCTTGGATTGTGACGCCACGGCGGGCATATTGGATGCACTTGATGACCTTTGACCATGACCTTTCCTTCAAACTTGACTCTAAAATTTGACAAAATTCGCCTAAATTGACTCAAAATTCATAAAAGTTGACCACAAATTTGCCAAACCGACTAAAAACTTCCTGCTTTTAGAAAAAAACTTCAACAAAATATCAAAAATTAAAAAAAATGTAGATTAAAATTAATAACTACCTCATACCTTTTATTTTTTTCCATTAAGAGAACCAAACAGCCTAAAAGAGACTTAATTTCCATAAAAATTTTAAATTATTGCTCTTTGGGCATAACCATAACATTGACCTTGAACCAGGCAGCCATATTGGTTTCCGCCATTTTGTTTTATAGAAATCTCTGAAATTAGGGACGTTCACCACATTTTATTTTAGATCTTTCCGACATTTTTTTTGTCATATATTACGACGACATGTCCACCACATTCAAAATTCATAGTTATACACCAAAGAATACATATTTTTTAAATTTCACAAATTTCTTTAGATTCAATTTAAAAAATATATATATTAAAAAACATACTTACATTTTGCGAGTCTTCGGTTCAATTCCAGACGAGGTCAATCGATTAAAAATTGATACATGTACTTCCTCCATGGCGACTACTGACAGACTGACTTTCTGACAACGCTCCTGATATATCCTGCAATTGAAACTATTTAATTAGGCTTCCGTTGTTGTAAAACGGCCTAGAGATTGTTGGAAGGACCAGTTGTTATTGTTAACCCAGAAGTTTGGATAAAAAGACTTTGCTATTAACTACCCTGAGATATTAGTCGAGAGCAAATAAAAAACGTACTTTGATGGTCAGTGACTGAAATTGTAAAGATATTTTTGACAATTTAATTTTTTTTTTGCGTGGAACATTTTAAATCAATTAGTCGTGTTTGCCATAAATCTCGTGTTTTGCCATAGACACTTCAATATTAGTGAACCTAAACGTATGCGCACGGGATACAATACGGTTACGAACGCGAGAGACCGGACCGCGAGGCCAGGTTCGGAGCTGGCTGGCGGCCCCGCATGGCCACTGACGTCACGCGCCGTCCACTGACGTAAGACATGCCACGCGCGCCTGGCCGGATTACAAGGGTCGTCGCTACCCCCCTCCACCTCTCCGCTCCCCGCGCGGCACCCTGCCTCACGCGAGCGGCCGATGCCCTTCTCGATGCTTCGGGCACAGGATGACGCGACTGGCCCCAGCCGCGCTCGTCACTTCTAGAAGGGCGCCAGGGAGGGTCTCTATATAAGCCTGGATGCCAGCCTCCGCTGAGGTGCGACGGCGGCGGCGGAGTGCGGCAACGGAGGACCACGAGGCGTGCTGCGGCGAGAGTTGCGCCAGAGGTGCGGCCCAGCGAGGCGTGCGGTGTGTGAGGACTTGAGATACTGAGTGAGAGTAATTTATTAGTAGGCATTTTAAGTAAGATTGTATAGTAGTGTTGTAAATATTAGCAGTCAATAAAACTGTGCAATTAAAATAATTGGGCTGTCCCTATACGATCCCAGTTCTTCCCACTCAATGATTATCAAAATCGTAACAATACTATTAAACATATGTTATAGGTATTTACCAAGAGTAAAACCGAGTTATAAATAATTGACTTAAAATTAGATTCGGTATTATTACCAATATTGTTACATGGGTGCGTACTTGTGCTAGTACAATGTGTAGTCTTACTGTGTGTTATTAATTGTTGTTGTGTTACGAAGTGTCTCTACGAAGGGTTGAAACTATTACACATTCAGCACATTGAATTGCACAAAACATACACTATTTATTTTCTCTATCCCACACTCGGCAACTTATTTTTTTCAATATAAAGCAGATAATTTCTACACACTCGGTATTCTAAAATGTTGTTAATTTATACGTTGCTAATCATCATAAAATTAAAAGAGATCCAGTACTATCGTTGTGTGATTTTTATGTTTTGTCGCATAATTGTAAACACTGTGAAATGTATATTTTTTTGGCAACCCAAGAGGCTTTGCCACTCTGTCATTACAAAGCACAGTAAAAAAAGCTTATAAAACATTCATACTTTATTTATAATAATAAATAATGCAGGTAATGCGGGAAATTAAACAAAGAATGCACGAAAACTTATTTTTATTTTCAGATTATCATATATTTGAATAAACTACGCTGTATTCAAACGTCCTAGTTTGTGTTACGTTTTACACAAGGTATACATGCGAAGTGAAAAGAATTGTTTTGTTGTAGATTTAACTTATTTTCAAAGATTTTCTTCGTGTTCCAAGAACGACGTTTACGATCGTGTTCAAATAGTGTCAACTCGGCATTTATTAATTAACGAAGTTTTCAGTAGACTCAGGAAGATATCTGGATATTTGTTAAATCGATTATCCTCTTACGTCTAGGGTAAAAATCTTTTAAAGTCATGTACCTATTTTGAAGTGGTAGTATCAAAATTATTTGGCTTCTTATATTACGTGTTTTTGAACATTACATTAAATAATTCATAATATAACCATATGAAATAGGTTATAAAACGCTTGTTATAACTAAAACATTAATTAATATATGGTTTTAACTAAATTAAATGCAAATGTTTATAAAGTCCTAGCTCCTAGCATATACTGAAAGCAGAGAATAGTGTGGTATATAGTTTTAGATTAAATGTTTATATGAACCTTTTGTCTACAAATAACGTAATAAAAACAATAAAATTTAGGTCTCCCTTAATTTTTCAGGGGTTTGGGAAAAGATTTTAATTTATATATAATCGATATACAAAAAGTAAAGTGTTTTAATATGAAGGCGGCATAAAAACGGTTAGGTAATACAAAACTATATACACACGATTCCATTCTAGAACTGAAATAAACGTTAAGTTAAAAAAAAACTTTAAATAATACCTGTTTATTAGAAAAATTCATTTTAAAAGGAACACATCTTTATATTTTGAAAAACTTAAAATCACGTGCAAAAAAAAAAAAGAAAAAAAAAAATGTTAGAAACAAAATACGAGGTGAGTATTTAAGTAAGTACATATTTTGAAATTAGGCCGCTACAGTGCTGCAGTCGGCATTATGCACATGCGGGCTGTGTACCTACATTTGTTGGCAAGCCACAGACGACATTACGGAAATATTCGACCGTGTTAACGTTTGCTTGTGAGTATTGAAATGCCTCCGCCGTTGAGAATCTCCTCACTGTGAAATAAGCGCTGGGTTCGTGTTCTTAGTGCAAAAGTCACGACAGCGGCTGAAATTCATCTTCAGTCCAGTGAAGTGTGTGGTAAAAACATTACGAGCAATAGAATTTTACGGAATTAGGTTAGAGCTTTTAAAGATGGCCACACGAATGTATATAAATGTTCATCCTGGCTCAGACTCCCGCAGGAGGATTGGGAGGGTATTCGAAGCCATCTTGGATTGTGACATCACGGTGGCCATATTATATAACCTTGACCTTTGTCCTTGACACTTTACCCTGAAATTAGACCTTGACTTTTGACCTGGATATTGACCTTTGACCTTGAACTTCAAAATTTCCCAAAAATAACTCTAAACTCCTAAATATTTCCCTATTTCGACGGAAATATTCCCGTTTTGAGAGACATTCCATTTTATTCCTCAAAAATTAAACAATTCGGAATTCGAAAAACCTCAAAATACTTTTTTGCCTTAGAAATAACACAAATTCATTAATTTGGCTTAAGTCTCCTAACAGCAAGCCGCCATAAGCCGCTGATATAAGAAAATTAATCTTGAACATTACCATAAAATTTAAATTCTTTATTTTTGACCAAAATTTCCGAATAAAATCCAAAAAAATATATAAATTTTGCTTACTTCATATGTTTAGTGCTTAATCGATTTCAGCCCTTGGTTCGATTCCCGGCAAGAGTAAACATATAATTTATTAATAATAAAGAAAAAATCATTATAACAATTTTTTAAAAATTGTAAAAAATTTCGTTTGTCACCCCTGCCATCTTAAATTATGACATAACCACTGAAACTATCGTTAAGGCCACCATTTTTAAAATCAGTAATTTTTATCCTAGAAAATTGGAGCAAATTTTAAAATTCATAAAAATTTGATTATTCAATTTTAAATCAAATATCTTTGCACATATCGTTACGGTCTCTATCTTGGATCCTAGAAACATTGCACATTTAGTTATACTTGCCATCTTGGATGTGTATGAGGTCTTCGTTCTGCATTTCATTACGGCCGTCATATTGGATTCTAGATTGTTGAAATTTCGTTACGCCGCCATTTTAAAAATCCATATTTATTTGCAGAAATAAAAGGATATTTTTTAAATTATAAAAAAATAATGTAAAAACACTTAGCTATACTGGATTATGTCGTTACGGCCGCCATAAGGAAAAACCGTAATTATTTAGATAGAAAATCGGAAAAATTTTAAAATTTATAAAAAATTCGAATAATCAAATTTCAATAAAATATAATTTAAAAACGCATTTATGGCATGAAGCACGAAGTCCTTGATTCAAACCCAGTGAGGGCAAAATAAAAACTTTACGTCAGATCCTTAATCTAGAGAAGCCACCGACGGATTGACCTTCCACCACTAATGCCAAGCTATAAATATCGCCAGCTAATATGACGTTACATCCGCCATATTGTTTTCTTCTGGAGGCCACCATCTTGTTTTCGTCTGCTAGAGTGTACTACCGCAATGTTGGTTTAATTTTTACCCGCTAGAGTGCAGTAATCAATTATTATTATTATTATGGCATCCGCCATTTTGAAATTTGGATGCCATTTTGGAAATTATAAATTATTTACCTATAAATCGGGAAAAATCCCAAAATTCAATAAAAAAATCTGCAATTAATACATTGATTGATTAGATTCAATAATTTTTATTTTTATGTAAAAAATTTCAATTTTTATTAATATGGTGGAAAGTTCTAAAAGAATCCTAGATTCCTCTACTACCACCCTCTAGTAAGCCGTTGATGTCATATTGACCGCTATCTTAAAAAATGCATAATTGTTTAGCAAGAAAAACTGAAAATAATTTTAAAATTCATTTAAAAAAATCTGCAAATAATATACTGATTGAATCTATGGATTCCTGTCCTTGTTTCGATCCTTTGTCAATGCGAAAAAATGGCAGTTTATTAAAAATACCACAAACGTGACAGGTTCGAGAAATAAAACACCGCATATTCTTTAACAAAATAAATTTTATTACTTAAATTCTACACTACTACAAGTACAAAAAAAGCAAATTACTAAATATTAATAACAGACATTCAAGGAAGAAAGCGAAAGCAGAAGAGATTGATTATATGTCATGGGAAGATCCTAACATATTGGTTGGTCACCTGAGACTGTTGGTGGCATCTGTTCGCAATTCGATGAAGTAGCATCCATACTTAAAGAACTCAGGGAAGCTGCCTAAAAACAAAAATATTGAATATAATATTGAAAAATATATCAATTACAGAGATTTTAAAAAATTACTGTTTTGTTTCTTGTAATCTGATTCTTAAATAATACTGAGATCTAGTAATACAGCTTCCTTGAGTATTTTGCTTCCAAATGTGCTTCCTTTTTTTATTGTTCTTCCTTTTCGTTGATAGTGCTTCCTTTTCATTGACTGTGGATTCAATTGTGCTTCATTTTCGTTGATTGTTCTTCCGATTGTGCTTGCTTTTCGTTGATTATGCTTGAAATTGTGCATCTTTTTGTTGATTGTGCTTGAAATTGTGCTTCTTTTTTGTTTATTGTGCTTCCTTTTTGATTGAGTTTCCTCTTTGTCGAATTTGCTTTTGATTGTGCTTCTTTTCCGTTGATTGTGCATCCTTTTCGTTGATTGTGCTTCCAATTGTGCTTCCTGTTCAATTATTGTGGTTCCAATCGTGCTTCGTTTTTTGTACTTCCATTGTCGAATGTGCTTCCGATTGTGCTTTCTTTTCTTTGATTGTGCTTCCTTTTCTTTAATTGTGCTTCGAATTGTGCTTACTTTTTCGTTGCTTATGCTTCCTCTATGTCAAATGTGCTTCCGATTGAGCTTCCTTTTTTGATTGCCCTTTAAAATGTGTATCATTTTCATTGACTGTGGATTGTCTGTACTCAGGATATGATTGATCTCATGGTTCGGAAATGTCTGGCCTATACATCTGACATTGTTCTTGCCTTGGTTGAAATCAGCTGATATAGGCTTGTTTTCTGTGGGTTTATGTTTTGATTTCTATTTATTATTTTGCATTTATGAATTTTTCCCATGACAAACAGTACAAAAATGCAATGGCATTCGTCCAAAAAATTGTAATAAATCAAAATTCTCCATTGCATGAATCATTTGAAGAAAGCCAACTTAACTTCAGCAGTTACTGGACAGCACAATTATATATCGTTTAATTTTAAAAATTTCGCTACCTTCAAACATATTACATATTTAGAAATGGCATCCGGGCGTAGCTGGCTCAAACATATGCTATTTTCTTGATAATAGATAGCAAAGCATAATGTGTAACCAATGTCATTAGAGACCAATGTAGAAACATATTTTTGTAAATATTTATTTTGTAGTTTTAATGTAATCTTTTATATTGCTGCTGTTTTCACCTTGTTGTTTGGACTGGAAGGTGATATAATATGTACCTGAATAATGTTTGTTTAAAGAATTACAAAAATTAAAAGAGAGCAACGATTTATTAATGATGACACCTATGCGTAGCAATTAAAGTGGAATGCCTGAAAAAAATGGTCACTGCCTGCTACTACTTACAGTCTACTTGTGAAGTAGTTGGCGTTTAGAATAATATTCATTTTTTTTTTGGAATGAATACAATTGCAATAATATTGTCAACAGACTCCTTTGAAAATTCTTCAATGTGTGCTCTCTTTCTTAAGGACGTATGTCCCGTTCCAGGTTATTATTTTATAATTACGTTCCATACGGTTAAACTTGCCCACGTTTTGAGTAGCTGAACCTCACAAAATTATATATATAAATCCCAATTGTTTGCATAATTAGCTGCTAAAGTTGCATTTTTAACGTTTTGTACAGTATGGATAAGTAAATGAAATTATATATAAAAGGAACTTTTTAAGTTCAAATACAATTTTACTGGCTGATATGAGATAAGATTTAATTTCTTTCAGAAAAAAGTTTTTAATTTTACTTGTCCTTTTTAAATAATCGGAATATTTATGAGTTTTAAAGTAAATAAAATCAAAAATATTTCTAAACATTTTTCAACCATACCACAAAGTAGCAATTGGGATTGCCTTTAAACACAAATATTCTAAGTTATTTATTACATTTTGTTCTCTTCATATACCTATACTGCACAACAATGTTAAAAATTCAACTTTGCCAGTTACTTATGCAAAAAGTATGCACGATATATTTTTTTTCCATTTCGTTGAAGTTCGGTTATTCAAAACGTCTACAATTTTAACCCTGTTACACGTAAAAATAAAATAATGACCTAGAATTGTACTTACGCCCTTAACAAAGGTAAAAGTTCAATACTAAACGATAAAAAAACACAGGCATTAAAGCTGTCCTTCTATCTTTAGCATATATATTGTTTTGCAGAACGATTAACAATAACAGTATTGTATAGTACAAATTTGTTGTCAAGGCTGCAAAAATTAGCTAATGTTACTATTTTTGTTAGAATATTGATGAGAGTTCAAATAATGTTACATAGGTACATATTGTTTTAGTTCATCCTTAAAAAATTTAAATAAATGAACTTCATTATACTCGAAAGGTTGCAAAACGCGTTGTTTAGTTCAACTGCCGACTTGAAAAGTCTCTCGTACTTGTCACAAATAGAGTTGGACCAAGAAGGTCGAGCAGGAGATAAAAATAAAATTAATTATGAACAAATATTTGACGACGAAGTTGTTAGACATGGATACACTGAACCTGATAATTCAAAGAACTTGGAAAAGGAATCACCATGGCCCACGTTTAGTAACTATCACAGCAATTCATGGCCTCATTTAGGGAAACCAAAATAAAACTAAATTAAAATGGCTCGATCGATATTACAAAATTGTGTCTAATACAAGTCCATTTTTTAACTAATGTGCAATCTTTCTACATTATCCTCCTTTACACTGTTGTTATAACAAAACTTAGCTGATGTAACAAACATTTTGTGAAAAATTTTAAAATCTATGTTTATCTTTTTTAAACTTTCAAAGGCAGATTGTTTGAAGTTATTTTTAAATAAAGGTACAATTTTATTAAGAATACTGTTTTATTTTTTAATTTTATGTTGAACCAAACAATTACTTCAAAAATATAATACGTTATCTATTTAATATCAAACACAATCATATTATTTTTTCTAATATCCAACGTTTTTAATTTTTTGTAGGCATGATTAAAACACTGTGCTCAAAATGCAGATAGTCCATAGCTCAAATAATTAATTATCGAGTGAAATGAAGATTTTTTTTTATTATTTTGTTTATTGGTTAATTATAAGCTTTAAATTAATTTTAATATGTGATAGATTTTAGATTTGAAATTAATATATATTTTTGAAGTTAATATTTCGTAAATATATAGATGAATTGATAGCAATAACTTAACGTACATAAATTTTCTCGTAGAATATTTATTAATTATACGTGTGCTGTATGTATACATGTAAGAGCTATGCAAACTGTTTTAAGGTGTTATAATGAGCAGGTTGATTTATCTTCGTGTTTGTGTCTTCAACGCTTTAAAATATTTTTTTGCTAGCCCGGAAACTTTCAGGAAGAGTTGAGGTGCTTAATTTTTGCAAGATTTTAAAGAACGCTTCCCTCTGCTCGCTAATTATGATTTGCTTAATGGATTCACTTACACAGTTACGAAGTGTTAGCCGACTAGAAAGAAAAAAATCGTACAAACTTTGGAAACACGTTAAAAAATTACGTGAGAAACGCAACACATTTTTCACTTAAAGTTGTTACGCCTTTAAGCATAATGAAAGCACTGTTTATTACGCAAAAGTGTTTTGGTATCACAGAGTGCGTGGAAAAAATATTACTTTACACAAAAACGTACAATAATAATGATATAATCTAGCTGAGTTGGACTGAACAACTATTTGCACCAATGAAAAAAATATTTGAGGTATTTAGAGCAAAACTTTTGAAACATCAACATGTCTAGTTACGTAACTTCATCTTTAACTAGAGATACGCTAAGTGCAAGTAAAGCAAGCTTCGAATCAAAACTGATGCGGACAGACTTTGCTAACTGTCGAAATGCGCCATTTAAACAATAATAGACTGATGATATTGCCTTTCTGTGTTTGAATGTGAATTTATATATTGTGTATCTGTAATATATTATTTATAACAGAAAGTTTTTTAAAATGTACTTCAAAATTATTTGCAAAACTTTTGTTAGACTTGGCTAAAAAAAACAATCACTTTATATGAAAACAACATAATCAAAAAATAAGCCAAGTTCGTAAAACAGTATATTCTGTTATTGTTTACATCACGTTTTAATTAATCACCCCCCCCCCCAGATACTAACGGTACTTCCTTAACCTGTTTGTGTTTTAAGGTAATAAAAAATAAACTTTTATATTCGTCTCATAGTGTAATGAATAATACTTTTTTGCTAAGAATTTAACAAGAATGCGTCAACAATATAATTTACATTATTTGATCCTTTAATTTTACAATTTATTCTAAATAAATAATAGTTTAAAAACTAAAAAACACGCTTTATATAGAAAACCGAACTAAAAAATGGAATTTTTTTAAAACAAATTTGAATTAACAATAGTGTAAATTTTTTTTATTAATATAAATTAATAATAGTGTATAATAAGAAAATATTTATATTTTTTTTTTAAAAAAAAAGCGTGGGGTGCTTTTTAAGATATTATCGAAATGATAATCATTATTCTCATATATGTCAATAAAATATTTATAATAACTATTGACACCATGCACCCCACGCTTATTTTTAAAATAAAATACATTTTTTTATTATATACACTATTATAATTTTATATTTATTAAAAAAATTTGCACTATTCTTAATTCAAATTTATTATAATATATTTTCCATTTTTTAGTTTGGTTTTCTATGTAAAGCATGTTTTTTTTTTTTTTTAAACTATTATTTAGTTTATACCTTTTAGTTTGGTTTTCTATATAAAGCGTGTTTTTTTAGTGTTTTTAAACTATTATTTATTTTCTACTTTTTAGTTTGGTTTATTTATAATTTAAAGTGATACTTATTTATCGACGTATAAATGAAATTTTATAACAATGTAGTAAAACTTGATAGTTATTACATAAATTTACTAATAAAGCCGATTTTGAATAGACATTGGCTGCAGTTAAAATAAAATCCATAAATATTGTTTTATCTTAGAAGTGTCTCTAGATGTGGCTCAATTTTTTATTTATTACATGACATTACTAATAAAGTGCATTTGAGTAGATATTGGCTGCCTTTTAAATTTATTACGTGTTGAAGAACTACAGTAGGTACTCAATAATTTCAATATTCTGCTATGAAAATCAATATATTCGGGAAGTCGTTGATGTTTATTCTAAGTCAGCATATCTGATGGGTGACCATCCTTTGTTTGCAAATGTCTCACAAAAAATTTTCTCCCATTTGTTCCAGTCCGATTCCACTGTAAGTTTCATTTGCATGCAGTTGTACCAAACAACACTGGAGTATTCTAAGAAATGTTTTAAAATTTCTATTTTCTTTTTGTCTTCTTTGATTAGGAAACGTTCACATTCTTTGTTGAAATCTTTAATTCACTGGTAAGCATTTGAGTTTCTGCCCGTGAATTTCTCAATCATGAAATCTTTTGCAATTTCCCCTAAATTTGGAGTTTCAAATATAGTTTTTTTTTCTTCAAGAAATTTTTCTAAGAGTTTTTCCAATTTTTTAATTGATCCAATAGGTATAGATTCAGCATTTTTTGTTTTTTCCTCAATTTCTTTCAGGTAAAAATCCTTAAACTGTAAGTTTTGCTCTCTATCCAAATATGTCTTTGATTTATCATCTATCAAACTTATCCATATTTTCCGTGTTTGATGTATTTTATTTAATGATTTACAGACCTTGGCATAGTTTGGAGTATTTGTAACTGCTTGGTGTAGATTTGCAGGTTGGTGTTCTAGTGTAATTTCAAAAATCTGCCCATCAGGTGTAGCTATTGAGGTTATGCATATGGTGTTTGATTTCCCATCTGCTGTTGGTTTCACAGCAAAATCAAACCCCAATTTTTCCGTGTTTCGTGAAATATTTGCAGAAAATGTTGTTTTATTATAATGTTTCACTCTTGGTTGATTGGTAAAATGCTCTATTTAACGAAAGAAACAACATTTAAAGCCCTTATTTCAGGGTTTCTTTTCTTAATATTTTTACAAATATAGATAATATTCTCTTCAAGAAAGTTTATTGTTCACAATAATCATAACCCTCTCAAACTTTTCATTTAATTAAATGTCACAATATTTAGTAGGCTTTGTTTGTCTTTGGCGCGACATAAACAAAGTCTACTAAATATTGTGAAATTATATAAATTGACAAAAAACCTTATTTTGCAAATTGAATAATGGAATAATCTTATCAAATTAGTGTATTGTTATCGGTCCTCGATAAATCTACAAAGTTTGAATGAAATCTGGCCGTTTAAATTGGGTCAAAATCGCACCCAAAGAAGTCGGTTACATACAAACAAACAAACAAACGAACAAACATACAAACATACAGGTGAAGCTAATATAAAGCGTGTAAAAATACTAAAAGAGCATACTTTGTTTAAAATAATTTTTTAGAAACTTTTAGTGTTGAGTATTTTATATTGATTTTCAGCTTGTTCATACCAGAACCACTAGCAAACACAATAATTTCCTGTGTGTTCATAACAATAGAGTATATAAAAAATTTGTAACCCTGAAATATGTTATATTTTATAGTTATATTTTTTCAGAGGTTTATAACATTTAAATATTGTTAAAAAAAAATGTGTGAAACTGCGATGTAACCAATAATATAAATCTGTGCCCTGACTCGTTCTGACTTAGGAACCTAAAAGCTGATATTTTATGTATGCAAGAAAAATAACTTAACCAGAGATTTACTTGGGCAATAATTTCTTACCTGGATGTTTTCCTTCAATGCCTTGATAATTGCAGAGCAAGTTTCCATTATGATGAGTTTCAGAGTCTGCGGAGCAAAGGCACACGTGAATTTCAGGTCTTCTAAATCCATGCCAGATGCTAGGTACCTCAACGTGACAGACAATCTCTGACTTGCAGGAATCGCCTCACGCATTTTCGTGTCCTTCTTCTCGATGTCTTGGCGGACTAAATCGAGTAGATTATCGAAACTTTCTTGGTCCATGCGTAGAAAGTTCCTATAATCCTCTGGTTCCGAACCACTCAGAAAGTTAAGGAGATGTTGATGAGTAAAGCGGTTCCTCATTTTATGCGAGTCCTTATACCACAGTCTTTTTTTCTTGTTGTGGTTTCTCCCCTTCACAGCAACCAATGTTAAGGCCAGGAAGCCCAAATCTACATTTGACACCATTATACGCTCCACACTCCTCCACTTCTCAGCTTCGACTGAGAGTGTTGATCAAAAGACTGAAGTGTTAATTGAAGTACGCTTGAAGCGTCCATCAATCGGTGCCTCAATCATTTGATCCAGCCGCTTGATAGTCTGGGGCCTACTTTAGTTTCTGATTTCGCTCACTTCTTTCAACAACGTCATATCTCAAAAAAACGTTATTTTTAGGAGAGCTATTTTAAGTTGAAAATTAGAATAAAATATATTGAAATTAAATATTGAGCCTCTTATTAATCTTTTTATATGCTGCAGATATTTTTTGATAAAACCTTAAGATTTTCTCTGTACGAAGAAGAGTAAGTTTAAATTTTTTTAAAGTACGTATTGATTTATGACGTTATAGTTCAAAATATTATTTATGGTGCTTTTCATTACAATCATACAATTGTATAAGTCTGACATTGAATTATTTTGACCTATGTCTTCCTTGCAAGGATAATTTCTAATCAAGCCAGTTTAAATCAAAATAATGAGTTTGGAAAAGGCACAGGAATTTTCATACTAAGATAAAACACAGATAGTGGCAATATAATCTTATTTTCATAAAAAAATTTAAAGAAACGTTTTTGGGAAAAAATACAAATCTCGTACTAGGCTAATACAACAAAATACAATAATAATACAAAAGATAATGACAGAAAAGCAAAGAAATATAAAATTCAATACAAAATAAGAAAAAAAAGAAGTTAATAAAAAAGTAAAAAGAAAATTAGTAACTGAACAATACTGTTTCTGTGTAACACTAAAGGCACAGGTAGTTGCAGATTCAATTTTAGAGATTTTCATAGAACGTTTTATAAAGTTATATCCAATAAGTCGCACAACGTTAGCATAAAAAATATTGGGCTTTTGGTCGAAGGCAGGTTTTAACGGCATGGCTTTTCTAATTATGCCCTCCATAAAGTCTCAATCACCATAAAAAAGCGTATAAAAACTATCTTGGAGAAACTCTTTGAACTCTCATTACTTCGATTTCTTTAAATTCAACAGGTAGATTTTGTGTATTCTTTACGATACGCAGAGGAACGATATCAGAATCTTAAAGTTTCAAATCAAAGGAAAGTTCATTTGCAGAAAATGGTCCACTCGTTATTTTTTTCTGTTCTGATCAATTAAATGGGACCTTCTGGCGTATATTTTGAGCCATTTATAACAGCTAATTTCATTTCTCTTTCAATCGCAGAGTGAACGGAATTCCCTTGGTTTTGGGTATAGCCTTTGATTAGAAATTTGTGAGTGATGGAGTTAAGGTTCTATTTACAGAGAGAAAAGACGTATGTGGCTAACATGAACTGATTATTTTGCTGTCAGCTACAATTATCGGAATAGAAAGTTATATCCTTGTATGTTCCAATGTTTTTCTCTATATATTTTAAAACACACGAACCGAGTTCATTTGCTCCATAGTGGCCGTTAAATTCGTCCCAAACATAACCTTCAGTTTTTTTTTTTTAAGAAGATCGGTAATTTCAAATATAAGGACATTCGATTTAGAGGAATCGTAAAAAGCTGAGCAGTCACCTTTTGGCCACGGCATGACAGCTTGTAAATCGTAAATTACTAACAAGGCTTTATCCACCAGTGTCTGTTTGGTATTCTTCTTCTCTTTTCTTGTTAGTTCTTTTTCAACCAAATGCTGATCATAATTGACCATCAAGTTCACTTTCTCTGTCTCTGACGCATTCTTATAAGCAACACACGTATTGTACTGGTTTTATTGGACTGGAAACAACTTAAAGTCATTAGTGGAAATGTTATAGAAGTAATTGATGTGACTAAAGGTAACATCTCTTGGGCAGTCCCCTCCTCCTATGTATATATATATTTATATTTTTTTTCTGGGCTAGGCACTTAACCTTAAACTCCACTTCACATTTACCCAGCTTACAGATATAATACCTAAGTACGGTGGGTGATGCCGCAGAAGTGAAGAAAATGTTTAATCTGTGGTGTTGATGACTCGTTGAAACATTTAAAACTAATTTGTACAAAAACCTTTGAACACTAGATACATTAAAATAAATGAGCCAACAACAAATAACTCCTGTTACAGATAAGCTGTAGGGGATGTGGTCAGTATGCTATGGAACCCTAGACTATGGTATACTTGTAGGAATGCAGTTAGAAAAAGAAATAACAAGAGAATTATGATGAGAGAAACAAAAATATTTAATGGTGGAAGATTTATTATTTAAAATTAGGAGCAGTCTGAATGAAAATATAGTTGTGAAGGTGTAAATAGTATATAAAATGACTGTAAACAGGAGGCAAAACACAACAAACACTTTCACTAACGACAAAACACTGACACATAAAACCAAACACTGATTACTGAAAACCTTGAAAATATTATTTAAACAGTATTAAGATTAATAAACATGAAAATCTTACAATAAGTTTACAATTATCTTTGGTGTATGACGTAGTTGAGGATTAGTAGAAAATGTATCATATTATACAGGCTTTATTTCTGAGCCAAAAACAAATTTATAGTTATTTTAAATATTTAAAATTTACGTGTGATCAATCCCTTCTGGAGTCTAATTGTAGCTAAACTCATTGGGAGTTACGGAGGCACAGATTAATTACAAATGTTTGTAGATACTTTAATCCAGTTTAACTTCAAAAAGATAGTTTTTACGAAACCAGAAAATAATAGTTACTTAAGGCACACGGCATTACTCAGTACAAGCAATTTTAACTCGATCGGACGGACCACTGAGTGTTCGGAAAACGTACTTCTCTTTCTTAAAAAAAAATAGCCAAAAATATTTGATTTTCGTTTCAAATAATGTTTAAGGTTACAATGTTTACGTGGCGGTACAGTTCAACAATTAATGCGGGCGTAAAATCACTTTTACTACTTATAAGCTCCTTGCTTAGTACAATGGCGACGCTATTTGCTTATGGCGTACATTTAGTAGTGAAACTCAAGTCAATTTGCACCTAAAATAATTTTCTTAGTACCAGAACCACTTTACTCACAGTCGATGTCTGGGTCGAGATGCACAATTTTACACTACACCATATAAACAAAAATGCAAGAAAACCATATTTTATAGATTTTAATCACCAAGGCGTTAGGCCTCAGCCTATACGTGGTAACGCCAGAAAACCTTCTTTTCTTTATTTTAATTTACTTCCTGTTCCGGTGCTGCCGAATCCCGTGAAGACCCTGTCTGGGAGATCCAGAGCCGCATCTCATGGCCTTCGGTCACAACAATAGTGTTAAATCACAGGTAAGTAATAGCTCGAAAAACAATAAGATTTGAAATAAAAATGTGAACAGGATGAAACATACATGAAAAATCAGTAGGACTTCCAACAATGCATATGAAAATAAGTTCATAATAATAAGGTTCAAAATACTTATTATATGTTCTTGTTTTCAGGTTAGACCTATAGTGTTATTCAAGTTGAGGTAATACAACAATAGCGTGCTCGTAAAAATACATTGTCAAGAGAGGAGGTTAATTAAAACAATAGAAAAGTATATAAATAATACTGTAAATACATTTAAATAAGAAATAAATGTCTGTACGGACACTTTGTGGTAGAACACTCTTTTGCAGTCATTCACATAATCGTTGTAAATTTCAGTTACGGTTCTGCCCTCCTCGATGTAGTATTTTGTGGGGTTTTTGTGCGTATAAAACTCTTAATTTTAGGAATTCTGCCGAATAGGTCTGTAACTCTATTTCTAACAGCTTCGTTCATCTTGAACTAATTACCGTGCTTTCATATTTTATCTTCGGCCATCATGGCACCTGCCAGTTTATCTTTCTTCTCAAAGACAGTGTGAATAGGGCGGTCATTGATATCTAAGTTATTTATAAAAAAAAAAAACATCTTACAAACACGAACGTGTTTGTTACCAACATTAAAAAAGAATGCAGCATTATGATTCATTTGTTGCCTTTGTCTACCTTCGCGCACGTAACGATATTTAGGTTTAATTTCAGTTGTGCAGTTATGAATAAACTTCCTCTGTTTGGCAATGTTTTCCTGTTCCAATACGCATCAAAAACACTCTTCTTTCTGAGCACTTTAATCGTTATTTACCTTTATGAGGAAGTTTAATTTTTCTTGCTGCTCACACATTTTTCGGGTTTCTTCGAATGACTTTCCTTCACTTTCCCACAATTTCTATGTGCCTTTAACATATTCCTTTTCCAGCTGAAGTAATTTCATTTCTGTTTACCTTTTTTTAACTGGACTCAGAATATCAGCGGTAGTATCGAGGAGGTTCCGGTGTAACTGGTTGAGGCAGGTGGTTACAGGGAGGTTAGGAGTCCGGCCATCATAGTGGCAGATGGCGCTGGAGTGCTGACAGTTGCAGTCACCTTACCGCTCACGCCGCGCTTGACAACACAGTCCCCACCACAAAGTCTAGTAAGACAAACCCAGACACGATTTAACTATTACTCTTGTTTTGGTAGGCTAAAAGCATTAAAATATAGTTTAGAAATTTAACCTACAATAAATGATAAAATAAAAAAAAAATTAAAATATGAGTAACGTCTGAGAAAAGTTCTCCGAGTCTCTGTCCTTAACCACAGCTCCGAAATGAACAAATTCTTCGGAAACACTTTTAAAGGTACTTTTCTACATATAAGTTGATACCAAAATCCCACAAAACATTAACGATTTACAAGAGATGAATCAGGGAGGAAAACAAATCTTGACAAAAATAAATAAATAAATAAAGAGGAGTTGGCACAAACACCACAAACTGCATCAAAGAATAAATGTTTAAATTCACTGATTTTTGTTTTTTGCGCTCGAAACCATTATTGGAGCATGATATGTCCATATACCCATCGAAATGAACTAATTTCAGCAATATATTGAGCGTGTGTTTGCAAAATGATTATACTTTAACTGACACTCGATTTTGTTAAGTTATTGTGGAGTGGTAAATTGATGAACACAGAAAAAGTTTTTTTGTACCTTTACAAAAAGTTCTTTTGGAAACCATTTGCCGAGAAACCGTGTGTAATACTATTTGAAATGTATTGTAATATAATTCGACAATGTCCGTGGTTACTGTAATATAGAAATCATTTTTTCAATATAATACTGAGTATTTATTAGGGTAAATTGGCGCAAAAGTTTATATTTTAATTGATGTTTCATTCAAGCATAATATTTTTAAACTGTGGAAACGATAATCGAAGAATGAATATTTCGAATTTTTTTTTGTATTATGCTGATTATGTGCGCAGTTAATACTGGAAAGGTATTCAGGTAAGTAAACGTAATAACTTCAACTACTGGAGTTACTGGGACAAAAAAAAAGCATAAATATTCGGGTAAGAATCAAAATCCAGTATTACTGCAAACACTACTTTGTATTGACAAAGTGGTTTTCATGCCAATGTACAAATATAAAAATATCTATAATTTTACCTGATAACTTTTTTTCAGTTTACCAAAAAAAACTGTAGGGAATTTTTTTAAATACCTAGTGATTAAATATCGAACTGGAAAAGTGTGCATAGAAACCCAGACGTACAAAGGGTTGTGGGAAAGCACTTCAACAAGAAGATACTATTTTGACCGGTTTAAGGCTTAAAGTCCGTTGAATGTCGGGCACACACTGTTTCCACTGGAAGCTTGTGATGAAAGCGGTTTATATTCATCGTTAGTCTGTGAATTGCAGCGCCTGCTACGCCTAACAAAGGTCGACGACGCACTAATGGCTCCTATTGTCGTCTCGGCAAGCCATGAGCTGCTGGTCAAGTTTACAAGTGCGCGTCGACAGGCCGTCTCTCTCTGTCTCTCTCCAGTCTGGCGGCGAGAGGACGAGAAGACGAGAAGACAGTGTTGATGGATTAGGCCAACTGCGCTCTCGCGCAAGCTACCGTTCATTTTCCTCTGTAACGCACATTCTGGTCGTTCTTTCGGATACAGACGCCGTGTTTTCAAATTGTTCTTGGACTTGAACCAACTGTTATTTAATACAATTTTTTTCGGACATCCGCCATTGCGATATTTTACTAGTAGTATAGGATAGCCGGAACTGGCACAGGCTTCAGGCTGTGGATTCAAGATTGTCGACCGCCATCTTGGATTGTGACGTCACGGCGGCCATCTTGGAGGAGTGTAACGGGACATAGCGTAACGGGACAAGTTTGACCTTGACCTTTGACCCTCAAAATTCGCCAAAATTGGACAAAAATTGCCCAAAATTCCTCAAAAATCGCCAAAATTTCCATTTCTGCGGAAAAAAATTCCGCCAAAAAATCTCAAAAAATTCCTCAATTCAAAAATTAGGATTTCGAAAATCCTCAAAAGTCATTTTGTCTTAGAAAGAACCCAAATTCCTAAAAGAGGCTTAAGCATCCTTGTTTACAGCCTCCGATAAGCCTCTTACGTCATCTAGGATTATGACCGCCATCTTGGATTATGTCGTCACCGTTGCAGTTTCCGTTACGTCCGCCATCTTGAAAATCTTTATTTATTATCCGATTTAAATGAAATTTTTTTTAAAAATTATAAAAAAATCCATTTAATAAAATTTTAACAAAATAATTATAAAAAATATACTTTTACGACACGGAATTCGGAGTCCTCGGTTCGAACCCGACGAGTGCAAAAAAAAAAATGGCGAACGATCCTTCCCTCACAGTGGACGCAGGCAGACTGACCCCCACCACTTTTACCAATGCATATATATCGTCACCTAGTATGACGTCATGTACGCCATCTTGAAATTTGGACGCCATCTTGAAAATCTTTATTTATTATCCGATTTTAATGAAAAAAATTCCAAAATTCATCAAAAAATAAACGTATTTAAATTCTGTTTGATTATATCGATGTACGTCCTTGGTTCGATTCCCGGCGAGAGTAAACGGTCGATCCTTCCTCCATGAAAGCTACCTAGACTGATCTACCACCACCAGTACCAAGGTATATATCATCAACTGGTATGACATTATGTCCGCCATCTTGTCTTCATCCGCTGGAGACCACCATCTTGTTTTCGTCTGATAGAGTGTACCGATACCATGTAGTATAATTATCTGTTCACGATACTTTTGTCCTCAACTGTTGACATTGAACATTGACCTTGAAATTTGACCTTGACCTTGAACTTTGACCTTGACCTTGAAATTTGACCTTGACCTTGAACTTTGACCTTGACCTTGAAATTTGACCTTGAACTTTGACCTTGACCTTGAAATTTGACCTTGACCTTGAGATTTGACCTTGACCTTGAACTTTGACCTTGAACTTTGACCTTGACCTAGAACTTTGACCTTGACCTTGAAATTTGACCTTGACCTTGAAATTTGACCTTGACCTCGAAATTTGACCTTGACCTTGAAATTTGACTTTGTCCTTGAAATTTGACTTTGTCCTTGTCGACCATCATGGATTCGACATTTTATGTTCAGTACATGCTACCAGGAGCTACCACCTGCTGAAGTACTCCATCTTGTGTGTACTTGTATTATAGAGTACATTTCCATCTGGACAATTTTATTCTAACCCGCTACAGTGCAGTAATCATTTATTACCGAGGTGCCCCCCCGCCATCTTGAAATTCGGCCGCCATCTTGAAATCATGTAATAATGTAGCTATAAAAGCGGGAATAAATCCAAAATTCATAAAAAAAATCACTCATTAACTTACATATTGATTCGATCCGCTCCAGTCCTTGGTTCGATCCCTGAATGATGCCAAACATTTAATTTTATATAAAAAATAATAATTTCAATAAACCATGTTCAAAATTCTTAAAGAGACTTTAAATCCTCTACTACCATCATCCTATCAGACATCAAGACCACCATATTGGAAATTCGTAATTGTAATGCTAGAGATTCGGGAAAAAGTTCAAAATTCATTAAATAAATTTGTAATCTATATACTGATTGATTAGATCGACTAAGGTCCTTGGTTCGATCCCTGGCCGATACAAAACAACTTTAATTTTAAAAAAGTACCAGAAAAGTGTAAGGTTCGAGAAATAAAACACCTCAAAGTCTTTTACAAACATAATATTTATTACACAATTTCTATCCTACTACAGAATCACTTGCGAAAGCCAGCAATCTTATAAACATTTAGCCCTGCATAGACGTGCAACGACTACTTCTTAGCTCCAAATAGCTCCCACAGCTCCAACAGCCTCCAAATGCTTAACACAGCTCCAAATGGCTCCAAATGCTCCAAATGGCTCCAAATGCTCCAAATGTCTCCAGCAGCTCCAAATGCTTGACAGCTCCAAATGCTTCAAAAGGCTCCAAATGCTCCAACAGCTCCAAAAAAAGACTCCAAATGCTCCAATAGCCTCCAAATGCTTAACACAGCTCCAAATGCTCCAAACGGCTCCAAATGCTCCAAATGTCTCCAAAAGGCTCCAAATGCTCCAAATGGCTCCAAATGCTCCAAATGGCTCCAACAGCTCCAAAAGGCTCCAAATGCTTCAAAAGGCTCCAATTGTTCCAAGAGCTCCATCTTCAATTGGTTCCAACTGATTCCAATTACTTTTCTTATCGAACTTGGCATGATTACTAACATGTCTTTATTAGTATACATTTTGACTGGCAGTGGTAACGTATTTTGCACCTTTAAGTTATAAGTTTTATTTAGAAATCAGATTTCGATAAATGGTAGATACCATTTGGAAATAAAATATATTAATTTATCTTCAAGTTTATACACATACATTTAATTTAAGCCATTATTGTATGTAGCCAGCTTCCCTCAGTTCTTTGAGTATGAAGGATATTTCTGTAATGCTCGAATAGTTTCCTGCACAAAGCGATCCATGTAGTAGTCGTAGCCTGTCAACCAATATGTTAGGATCTTCCCATGAGGTATAATCAATCTCTTCTGCTGCGTTCATCATCCTTGCATGTTTATTATAAATATTATGATATCTGGTGTCTTCCGTTTTAACACCAACCTCAGGGTTACTTTCCTCAACGTGCCAGTGATTATCACAAGCTTGATAAGGATAATTTATTTTATTACGACGTTTCCATCGTTTTGGTCTCAAACCACCATCACAGTCTTCGCTCTTGCATGCTTTTGGTGCTTCAGTACAGTACTCAATCATGTCAGCCTTAGATGTGTCAGCACAGTCTTCGTTCACGCCAGCTTCTTATGTGTCACCACAGTCTTCAATCATGTCAGCACCACAAACTTGATCAGGATAATTTATTTTATTACGTCGTTTCCATCGTTTTGGTCTCAGACCGCCATCACAGTCTTCGATCTTGCCTGCTTTAGGTGCTTCAGTACAGTACTCAATCATGTCAGCCTCAGATGTGTCACCACAATCTTCAATCATGCCCGCTTCAGATGATTCATCAACGTCTTCGACCTTGTAAGCTTCAGATGGTTCTCCATCTTTCTCATTTTCATGGAGACTACTAGATATTGGAGTAAATATATTTTCATTTCTAATGTGGTTACAACTTCCTTCGTTTGTTTTAAATTTTAAATTATTATCTTGATCTAGATCAGTAATTTTAGCATTAGCTTTTTCGCCTTCGTTCCTCTTCCGCGATGTTGTAGCCCAGTCTTCGTTATCTTTATTCATCTTAATTGTACAGGTCTTGTAATGTCTATCCAAGTAATATCTTCTACCAAAGGATTTCTGACACTGACTGCAATGAAATGGTTTTTGACAAGGACCCAAATTACACTCGCTTCTCTCATGTCGTTTAGCATTCTTTCTCAAGGTAAACACCTTGCTACAGTATCTACAGTGATGACGTTTCGATACAGCAACAAATCCCGTTTCAGGATTCATATTAGTTACTGAGACTAATGCCAGATGCAAACTAAGAGTTTTAAATTAGATATATTACTTAAATAGAATTTTTTTATTATTTCATCAGCGAGAATTAATTTATCTCATTCAAAGGTACTTGTTGCAAGTAGTTCTGCTTTTCAACAACAGATGTCACCACATGTTACTTGCAGGTAAATAATATTTAGTTCTTTTATGCGGGATGCGGGATGCTCACTAACAATCGCAATAGAACGATGGCTTCGCTAGACTCCAAGGAGAAGGAAGTACGTCCATCCTGTTAGTACTTCTTAGATTTCTCAGAGATTATTTGACTGAGTAATGATATTTTTATTTTAATTTCCACCTGATAAAAATATTACAAGTGATGATTAAGTAGCAGAAGTTCACTAATTATTAGCAACCTTGAATAAAAAATGACATGCTTCATTAAGTAAAAAAATCCTTCATGCAGAGATAAATTCCTCATCAGTAACCAGAAGCACTCGGAGAAAACCATCAGATGTCTAGTCAGGAATAATCAGAAGCACCCAGAGAAAACCATCAAAATATTGTCAAGAATAATCAGAAGCACACACGGAAAAATCCACCATAATACTGTCAAGAATAAACGGGAGCACACGGAGAAAACCGCCATAATATTGACAAGAATAATCGGAAGCACACGGAGAAAACCGCCACAAGTTTTCTTTGATATCATAAAAAATTTCAGGAAAAAATAACAAAAAATAAAAATAAATTAATAAAAAATTTAAAAAAATAAAATAAATAAATACATAAACAGATTCTGCTAGCTTGTGAACTTCTCATTGTTGAGCAAAGATATAGTTCTAGTACAAGCCAGAATTTTATGTATTTATTTATTTTATTTTTTTAAATTTTTTATTAATTTATTTTTATTTTTTGTTATTTTTTCCTGAAATTTTTTATGATATCAAAGAAAACTTGTGGCGGTTTTCTCCGTGTGCTTCCGATTATTCTTGTCAATATTATGGCGGTTTTCTCCGTGTGCTCCCGTTTATTCTTGACAGTATTATGGTGGATTTTTCCGTGTGTGCTTCTGATTATTCTTGACAATATTTTGATGGTTTTCTCTGGGTGCTTCTGATTATTCCTGACTAGACATCTGATGGTTTTCTCCGAGTGCTTCTGGTTACTGATGAGGAATTTATCTCTGCATGAAGGATTTTTTTACTTAATGAAGCATGTCATTTTTTATTCAAGGTTGCTAATAATTAGTGAAGTTCTGCTTCTTAATCATCACTTGTAATATTTTTATCAGGTGGAAATTAAAATAAAAATATCATTACTCAGTCAAATAATCTCTGAGAAATCTAAGAAGTACTAACAGGATGGACGTACTTCCTTCTCCTTGGAGTCTAGCGAAGCCATTGTTCTATTGCGATCGTTAGTGAGCATCCCGCATCCCGCATAAAAGAACTAAATATTATTTACCTGCAAGTAACATGTGGTGACATCTGTTGTTGAAAAGCAGAACTACTTGCAACAAGTACCTTTGAATGAGATAAATTAATTCTCGCTGATGAAATAATAAAAAAATTCTATTTAAGTAATATATCTAATTTAAAACTCTTAGTTTGCATCTGGCATTAGTCTCAGTAACTAATATGAATCCTGAAACGGGATTTGTTGCTGTATCGAAACGTCATCACTGTAGATACTGTAGCAAGGTGTTTACCTTGAGAAAGAATGCTAAACGACATGAGAGAAGCGAGTGTAATTTGGGTCCTTGTCAAAAACCATTTCATTGCAGTCAGTGTCAGAAATCCTTTGGTAGAAGATATTACTTGGATAGACATTACAAGACCTGTACAATTAAGATGAATAAAGATAACGAAGACTGGGCTACAACATCGCGGAAGAGGAACGAAGGCGAAAAAGCTAATGCTAAAATTACTGATCTAGATCAAGATAATAATTTAAAATTTAAAACAAACGAAGGAAGTTGTAACCACATTAGAAATGAAAATATATTTACTCCAATATCTAGTAGTCTCCATGAAAATGAGAAAGATGGAGAACCATCTGAAGCTTACAAGGTCGAAGACTTTGATGAATCATCTGAAGCAGGCATGATTGAAGATTGTGGTGACACATCTGAGGCTGACATGATTGAGTACTGTACTGAAGCACCAAAAGCATGCAAGAGCGAAGACTGTGATGGTGGTTTGAGACCAAAACGATGGAAACGTCGTAATAAAATAAATTATCCTGATCAAGCTTGTGATAATCACTGGCACGTTGAGGAAAGTAACCCTGAGGTTGGTGTTAAAACGGAAGACACCAGATATCATAATATTTATAATAAACATGCAAGGATGATGAACGCAGCAGAAGAGATTGATTATACCTCATGGGAAGATCCTAACATATTGGTTGACAGGCTACGACTACTACATGGATCGCTTTGTGCAGGAAACTATTCGAGCATTACAGAAATATCCTTCATACTCAAAGAACTGAGGGAAGCTGGCTACATACAATAATGGCTTAAATTAAATGTATGTGTATAAACTTGAAGATAAATTAATATATTTTATTTCCAAATGGTATCTACCATTTATCGAAATCTGATTTCTAAAGAAAACTTATAACTTAAAGGTGCAAAATACGTTACCACTGCCAGTCAAAATGTATACTAATAAAGACATGTTAGTAATCATGCCAAGTTCGATAAGAAAAGTAATTGGAATCAGTTGGAACCAATTGAAGATGGAGCTCTTGGAACAATTGGAGCCTTTTGAAGCATTTGGAGCCTTTTGGAGCTGTTGGAGCCATTTGGAGCATTTGGAGCCATTTGGAGCATTTGGAGCCTTTTGGAGACATTTGGAGCATTTGGAGCCGTTTGGAGCATTTGGAGCTGTGTTAAGCATTTGGAGGCTATTGGAGCATTTGGAGTCTTTTTTTGGAGCTGTTGGAGCATTTGGAGCCTTTTGAAGCATTTGGAGCTGTCAAGCATTTGGAGCTGCTGGAGACATTTGGAGCATTTGGAGCCGTTTGGAGCATTTGGAGCCATTTGGAGCTGTGTTAAGCATTTGGAGGCTGTTGGAGCTGTGGGAGCTATTTGGAGCTAAGAAGTAGTCGTTGCACGTCTATGCAGGGCTAAATGTTTATAAGATTGCTGGCTTTCGCAAGTGATTCTGTAGTAGGATAGAAATTGTGTAATAAATATTATGTTTGTAAAAGACTTTGAGGTGTTTTATTTCTCGAACCTTACACTTTTCTGGTACTTTTTTAAAATTAAAGTTGTTTTGTATCGGCCAGGGATCGAACCAAGGACCTTAGTCGATCTAATCAATCAGTATATAGATTACAAATTTATTTAATGAATTTTGAACTTTTTCCCGAATCTCTAGCATTACAATTACGAATTTCCAATATGGTGGTCTTGATGTCTGATAGGATGATGGTAGTAGAGGATTTAAAGTCTCTTTAAGAATTTTGAACATGGTTTATTGAAATTATTATTTTTTATATAAAATTAAATGTTTTGCATCATTCAGGGATCGAACCAAGGACTGGAGCGGATCGAATCAATATGTAAGTTAATGAGTGATTTTTTTTATGAATTTTGGATTTATTCCCGCTTTTATAGCTACATTATTACATGATTTCAAGATGTCGGCCGAATTTCAAGATGGCGGGGGGGCACCTCGGTAATAAATGATTACTGCACTGTAGCAGGTTAGAATAAAATTGTCCAGATGGAAATGTACTCTATAATACAAGTACACACAAGATGGAGTACTTCAGCAGGTGGTAGCTCCTGGTAGCATGTACTGAACATAAAATGTCGAATCCATGATGGTCGACAAGGACAAAGTCAAATTTCAAGGACAAAGTCAAATTTCAAGGTCAAGGTCAAATTTCGAGGTCAAGGTCAAATTTCAAGGTCAAGGTCAAATTTCAAGGTCAAGGTCAAAGTTCTAGGTCAAGGTCAAAGTTCAATATCAAAGTTCAAGGTCAAAG
This sequence comes from Bacillus rossius redtenbacheri, assembly GCF_032445375.1. Classification (NCBI taxonomy): domain Eukaryota; kingdom Metazoa; phylum Arthropoda; class Insecta; order Phasmatodea; family Bacillidae; genus Bacillus; species Bacillus rossius. The sequence goes on along the minus strand of NC_086342.1, from coordinate 38,419,868 downwards.
TTCAAGGTCAAATGTCAAGGTCAAGGTCAAAGTTTAAGGTCAAGGTCAAATTTCAAGGTCAAGGTCAAATTTCAAGGTCAAGGTCAAAGTTCAAGGTCAAAGTTCAAGGTCAAGGTCAAAGTTCAAGGTCAAGGTCAAATTTCAAGGTCAATGTTCAATGTCAACAGTTGAGGACAAAAGTATCGAGAACAGATAATTATACTACATGGTATCGGTACACTCTATCAGACGAAAACAAGATGGTGGTCTCCAGCGGATGAAGACAAGATGGCGGACATGATGTCATACCAGTTGATGATATATACCTTGGTACTGGTGGTGGTAGATCAGTCTAGGTAGCTTTCATGGAGGAAGGATCGACCGTTTACTCTCGCCGGGAATCGAACCAAGGACGTACATCGATATAATCAAACAGAATTCAAATACGTTAATTTTTTGATGAATTTTGGAATTTTTTTCATTAAAATCGGATAATAAATAAAGATTTTCAAGATGGCGTCCAAATTTCAAGATGGCGTACATGACGTCATAATAGGTGACGATATATATGCATTGGTAAAAGTGGTGGGGGTCAGTCTGCCTGCGTCCACTGTGAGGGAAGGATCGGTCGCCATTTTTTTTTTTTGCACTAGTCGGGTTCGAACCGAGGACTCCGAATTCCGTGTCGTAAAAGTATATTTTTTATAATTATTTTGTTAAAATTTTATTAAATGGATTTTTTTATAATTTTTTAAAAAAATTTCATTTAAATCGGATAATAAATAAAGATTTTCAAGATGGCGGACGTAACGGAAACTGCAACGGTGACGACATAATACAAGATGGCGGTCATAATCCTAGATGACGTAAGAGGCTTATCGGAGGCTGTAAACAAGGATGCTTAAGCCTCTTTTAGGAATTTGGGTTCTTTCTAAGACAAAATGACTTTTGAGGATTTTCGAAATCCTAATTTTTGAATTGAGGAATTTTTTGAGATTTTTTGGCGGAATTTTTTTCCGCAGAAATGGAAATTTTGGCGATTTTTGAGGAATTTTGGGCAATTTTTGCCCAATTTTGGCGAATTTTGAGGGTCAAAGGTCAAGGTCAAACTTGTCCCGTACGCTATGTCCCGTTACACTCCTCCAAGATGGCTGCCGTGACGTCACAATCAAAGATGGCGGTCGACAATCTTCAATCCACAGCCTGAAGCCTGTGCCAGTTCCGGCTATCCTATACTACTTTCACTATTTGTCGTTAAAAAAAATCAATAAGGCAAAATAAGAAATAAAATTTAAAAAAAAAACCCACAGAGAACAAGGCTAAATCATCTGATGTCGAACAGATTGACCCAACGATGAAACCAAACAGGTATTGTGAACAACACAATGACGAAAGCACAGACGAACACATTCAAACTTTAAATATCAGACAGCACGAGGATTTCGTGGAAGGAATTTGATCATGAAAAAATAAACAGGACAGACGAACACAGTGGGCTAAAAACGTCGAGACAGTTCAACAAGAAAATTTAATGCGGACAAACAACAAACCTGGACAACGCAGCGTAATAAGAAAACACAACGATGAAAATAAGAATGCAGTATGGGCAACAAAACGAAAACAGCACCGACGAACACATAAGGTTGCCTATGACCAAATAGTTGTCATAGGAAACCTTCTATGTTAGTCTGCGCTGTCGTCGTTGTGTTGTCTATAATGCCTGTTAAGTTTCATCGTTGGGTCCACCTGTTCGACATCAGCTGATTTAGGCTTGTTCTTTGTGAATATGTTATTTATGTTTCTTATTTTGCATTCTTGAACTTTTTTCATGACAAACAGTGCAAAACTGCAATGGCGTATGTTCAAAAATTGTATAAAAAAATTCCCCATTGCGAGAATTATTTAAAGAACGTTTAAACTACTATGGTCACATTAATTCCTTAAATTTAAACACTATGTAATTATAGCTACTATGGAGACTTATTTAAATAACTATTATACGTAAACAGTGTTCTTTGTGCATTATTCCGTCATCCGCCTCTTTCATGCCTGCAAGCGTTTGAAGTGGTACCTAGTGAACGACGTACCACAGTATTTCCACTGGCACAATGAAATTCCATCGTTCATTGAAGTCTCCAAGCCGATGGAACAGCACCTGCTGATCTCTCCTCTGCAGCTGTCATCACAGATGCCATCGGGATCCCCGACGCCACCAGGATCTGTGGTGATGTCAGTGTCGCTGCCGTAGAGATCTCCGCTGCTACCAGGTCGTGCACTGCTGGTGGTCAACTGGCCATCCAGGTCGACATTCAAACACCAAATAAATATCAGAAATCCTACCAAAGAGAGTCGACCCGCACTGCGCCGAGGTCAGAGGACGTCACAGCAGCGCAAAATGGCCGCGACGGGGACCGTCTTCGAGGGCACCCTGAGCTCTACAGACCCTGAGGAGGGATCCACTCACCGCAAACTAACCCACAGGCAGGGAATTCACCACAGAGTGTCATAACTGTTTATGTATATATCCACGTTATTTTTTGCAATACTGGACAAAAGCCCAGATCGTAACCAGATAAAATATACATACAAAAATTTTCAAGACTAATCATAAGATTTAACAAAAAAAAAAGTTTCTTCATCAAAAATCGGTCCAATAATTTTTCCTGTGATGCCAAAACAAGCAGACAGGCAGGCTCACTTATGTTACAGTTTTGCAATAGTACAGACGAGGCGATGACATCCTGTTATATGACTGTTCGGCGTGCGTGATCACTGCTCTATGCAAGCCGCGCTCTCTGCTCGAATCAGGCTCTAGGCCACGCCCCACGCGCCCTCATTGTTTCGCGCGGGCATTGTCCTGCGACAAGGCGAGACTCTTCACTGCCGAGGGCACTCTCCAACAACAACAAGAACAACAACATAGTCCTGCCTTTATGTTGGGCAACGCGAGGAGCAAGAATATAGAGAGGATATACAAGAAAGGGAGAGAGAGATAAGACAGGAGAGAGATAAGTCAAGAAAAAGAGAGAGATAGAACAAGAAAGAGAGATACGACAAGAAAGAAAGAGAGATAAGACAAGAAAGAGAGAGATAAGACAAGAAAAAGATGGAGAAATACAAGAAAAAGAGAGGGATAATACAAGAAAGCGAGAGAGATACGACAAGAAAGAGAGAGATAAGACAAGAAAGAGAGATATATAAGACAACAGAAAGAGACAGACAAAACAAGAAAGGAAGAGATATGACTAGAAAGAGAGATAAAATAAGAAAAAATAGAGAGATACGACAAGAAAGAGAGAGATATAAGACAAGAAAGAGAGACATAAGACAAGAAAGAGAGAGAGAGATACGACAAGAAAGAGAGAAATGACATGAACGAGAGAGAGATAAGACAATAAAGAGAGAGATACGACAAGAAAGAGAGAGAAATAAGACATGAAAGAGAGAGGGAGAGCTCTAAAAACAATAAAAAAAAAATGATGGGATCTTTATTTTCGCTTTTGAGGTCCTGTTGACGTTCTGCAGCAGTGCCGTTGTCAGACGTCTGTAAAATTCACTAACCTCCGATCAGTCCTCAACATACCCGAAGATAGCCGCTCAATCCAGCAACTTCGCGGTTGAAATAAAACACAATTTTAGAATTCTCATAAAATTTCAAGATTTAAGAATATTTTAAATGTCACCGGCCTAACACAAAATAAAAATTTTTTTTTGGCTGGAATTACCTATACGTACGAAATCTATCCTCCTGGAAAGTAAAAATATTTTCACTTAGAGAAAAAGAAAAAAATCCGAAAAGATATTAAATCAAGAGTATCTGGGCTTCTGACTTTGGGTCAATGAATAGTAAGTTTCTCGTCGAGTTAGACCAACGCACTGCATTTTTCGTTTGCGGCTATGTTCACCAACATAAATGGAAACAAATAATATTTTTCAAATACCGAATTATAGACACCATCTGCAAATAATGATTAAAGGCAAACCATACCTCAAATGTTTAATCTTTATCGAGTTGAGAATGTTTTAATCCCCGACCTCGTCATGCATGAAACTTCCAAACAGACTCAAGGATGTGAGCCAGATGTGTTCATGCTATTTTTTTGGTGCACGTTGAAACACATACGTTTATATTTAAAGATAAAATTTTAATTAAGTTTAAATAAAATTCTACTTTGTAGAATTAAATAGCGACAAAAGAAAAAAAAATCCTTGCGTGAATATGATTAAAAACGACTAAACAAATGGTTGGCTGTAACCCTAAGCAAATTACAAGCAATACATTTGAAATTAATTCATAGGCGAAAAGAAAATTTCCAGGTTTTTTAAAACTGCGAGATAACGAAAAAAAAAAAAACTGTTTTTTAATTATGACTTTGCTCTGTGTCACACGAAGTTCGAATTCAGTGTAAAATTTTTTAACTTATCAATCCGACTGTAATGTTTTACTAATAGTAATTACAATTTTACTCGCATGTTGTACCGAAGTAGTGGGGTATTTCCTGCCCCTGGTGCCAGTGTGTGGATGTGGATGGGGTCAATAACCGACCGACCTTTGACGTCACGGCGGCCATATTGGATGACTTTGACCTTTGACCTTGACCCTGGCGGCCACCTTGGAGTCCGCCATCTTGGATACGCCATTTTGGATTCCGCTATTTTGGATTACGTCACATCCACAATTTTGTTTTCCGTCATCTTGTATTCTGCCATTTTGAATTGTGATGACACCGTTGCAAATTTTATTACTGCCGCCATCTTGGAAATCATTAAAATTAAAATTATAATTAATAAAAACTTAATTAATAAAATTATAATGAAAAACGTTCCACCATTTTGTTTTCGACCATTTTTAATTATTATGCCATCGTTGCAGTTTTCGTAACGGCCGTCGTATTTTTCGTTACGGCCATCTTGAAAATCTGCAATTATTATGCTAGAAAATCGGGGAAAAATTAAAATTAATAAAAAGTTTATTTAATACAATTTTAATAAAATTTTAATTAAAACACGTACTTACGTCATGGAACTCGGAGTCCTCGGTTCGAACCCGGCTCCGGATCCGGCCTGGTATCAATTGTTAGACTGTTGAACTGTTCGCCAGTGTGTTGGAGACACTCTACTATTCTACCGATTCAATAGAGATAGAGAGAGCCTTCCCCCTCCAACACGTAACCATTCTGGTAAGCCAATGGGGATACTGTCACCTCTCAATACAACACGTTTCAGAGTTATCTATGTCATGGGGTGGGAATTCAGCTTTTCAACCAAGTCAGATGACATCACCAAGAATTAATGTCCTGTAGTAGTCCGGGGAAGGGGCACCTAAGGTGAGAACAAAACACAGCCCGAAAAATTTTGGTAAACAGTTAAAAAATCTCCCCGTTTATACCAATGGTAAACTGTTAGACTGTTTCAACTTTTTGCCCCGTTTTAGTGGTGGACCAGTGCACCACCTATAGGCGAGAACATTAACTAAACACTAGAATCGGATTTTACTTGGTACATTATGAAACAATGCATTCCAGTACACCCGCAAAATAGCAGCCGCACCTGTATCCAGGCATTATCACTTTTATGACGTAGTTAATATTTTTCGAATGATCAGGTGGACTAGTTTGCACACACAAGCCATTAGAAACATTAGCTGTATTTAGGAATACGTGGTTTATTTACAGTTGCTGCAACAATAATTCAGACGTTGATGGTTGAATACTGTGGGAAAAAAAAAAAAAAAAAAAAAAACAGAAAATTTTTGACTTATTTAATAAAAGGAAAATTTTCCAGAACGCATCAATTTTCCCCCCATTAAAACATAAGGGAAAAAAAACCAGAATTTATTCGTTTGAAATTCAATTTAGGCTATAAAAATAGTGCAATTTTAAATGCCACAATAAACCAATATTATAAATATTTTTAAAGCAGTATGGTGTATCTAGTTATAATTTTAATACATAAATGCTTAAATAGAAGCCTGTTGAAACAAAAAAAAAATTAATATTACAAAAGCAGCTTCTGCCAGCTTGTGAAATTCTCCTTAATTGTGCTGTAGCAAGGTTCAAACCATGCTAACTGCTATTATTTTTGTAGCAGCCAACCACGGTCTGACCACCATCTTTGCCTTGCTGGGTGGATCTTTAGGTTTCACCAGTTAATTAGAAAAGAATAAAAACAAGGTGTGATTCCGTCTGAAATATAATTACTCCATACTAAGGAAACTTATAACAGATACAAGAAAATATTAACGTACAATATTATATACTTTCTTAAAAAGCTCTCAGGTATATTAAAAAAAAAAATTTTGGCCGGCCGTACATGGAATTATCAAAAGTTTCATTTAGTAAAAATACATAAACCAATAAAAAAAATACAAATATGTTTAAACGATCCCAGGATATATACTTAACGTCCAGAAATTATGTTTATCTAATTAACTGCATCTGACGACGTAATTTAAAGAAAGTTCAGAAAAGGGTCAAAAGATACAGATGCACCGGAGGTCGGGGCTTCGTTTCCCGGAGATCACGTGGGAACATGATGCCGAGGCGCCTGTGTGGTGTTGAGGAAAGGAGATGAAAATGCCAATTCGGCGTCCGGCTCTCGGACCCTGTCTGGAAAGTCCGAATCAAAACTGATCAGAACTTGTACACAGACAGTATACGGGGCAGAAAATTCCCAGAAAAGTTAAGGGGAGGTTGAGGAAAGTCGCGAATCGTCACTCACCTGACAGGGGAGTTGGCTTCTATTTACAGATGCGTCGCCAGCCAGGAACTGGATCCCGCGAATAAGCGGCTGGGCGCGGTCGTTTTCTTCATTTCAAAAAAAAAATTACAAGAAAAATAACTATTACATTTTTTACTACGCAGACGGACTAAATTACTTGAAAAAGATTATAGAGATAGCATCCCTTATTTAGGCGACTACATAGTCGGTTGCGGCCGGATGGAAGTCTTGCAGTGTCTCGTCGACTCGCCGATTTTCGCAAACGGTCCGTCTGCAGTCGCGACGTGAAGTGTCTCGCGGAGAACCGCGTCTCGTAATTAAAAGTAAATCTTGAATCAAAAGAAGAGGGGAGGGGGCTGGGAGTCCGGACCGAAAGGTCCCGAAGTTCCCCGAGTGGGCATCATAAAAAAACTCTGACTGATGTCTCGAAGTTGGTAGCACTGGCCGACTTTAGCGCTACCTGTTGGGGGGTGTCTGAAATAAAAAAAGAATCGACTCGCCCAAGGCGTCTGCTTTACCAAGGGAATAAAGGGCGCAGTCTAGTGCTACACTCTGGCGGCCAAGATAATAAGTTACTGTTTCTGCCGCGAGATGTCGTGGGGTGGTCCATCTTGGCACACACATTTTTTATGCGAGGCGTCCTTGGAGACGGTCGCTGTCTGCTTGGGTGTATGACTGGTCATTGGACTTAGGCGAATTCTTAGAACCGAGAGGGAAGGGGGGTGGAGTAAGGGGGGCAGAAAAACGCAACGACGCTGGGAAAAAGCATCCATGACGTGCTTCCAGGGTGTGAACCTAATACGTATTCGTGACAGTAAAGGCTATGGTCAGCTCGCCTCTGAGAAATGGTAACAGCTCGTCCAGAGCTGCTGTAGGCGGTTTTAGTCATGAAGTGAAGTAACGTTACAGGCCTGGGACGTGCCTGTAAGCGAGGGAAATTTCAAACTGGCTGCCAGCAAGGTATTAGATCTGCAAAATATCAAATATGTCTCTGGGAAAGGTGCTTCAGACTACTGGCACAAAGTTTAACTTAGGGGAGTACACCAGTCAAACAAAGTGTAAATCGCCCTTTAGTAACCAAATTATAGAGCAAATAAAATTTCCAAAAATAATTTAAAATTATAGTAAAATTAGAAAAAAAATGTGTCGAAATTCCTAATTTCTGGCACATACTCCCCCACTGAAAGGCGGAGCCAGGGTAAGCAACCAACACTGAACATAAAATGATTGAAACCTGGCATACTTACCCTGTACCAGAATCGACTTAGTTAAACTACTTACAATAAACGCAGAATTAATTAAATGACCGTTGACTGTAGGTCTAAAACAATGTTTATAATTAAATGGATCCATTTAAAAACTCAGTTTTAATTATTTTAAAATACATCCTTAATTTAATATAATAAATAAAAACGATTTAATTCAAATCTTAATTTTGGTGTACCTGTATGCTTACATATATTTATGTAATTGCTATATTAATGAAATGAATTCATCCCGTTGATCTCAGATATTGGATATCGTGTAGGAACACAAAATGGGCGCTATGAGGGAGGCCGAAAAGCACTGAGGCCAAAACAAGGGATAAGCGTCCTTGAGCGCTCAGTGACGAATGGGGATTGTAACCCCTGTAAATGGGTATGGTAGCCCTGTATATGAGCGTGATAGCTCCGTAACTTACAAACTAAATGGGAATGAAAACCCCTGTACCATAGTCTTTCCATAAGAAGCCGAAGGCATTGGGACTCAGCCCTGCACAGTCAGGCGATGGAGAAGACGGTCGAATTTGCTGCTTGCCCGAAGGCGAAACAGAACCTCAGTCCCAGTTACCTACATTTATTAACTCACATAGGCTCCATGCTCAGACTGAAGGTTGATCAGACCAACAGACTGGAGCACAGACACCTAAGAGGGAATTCCACCCCTGAGCTAGTTCGGGTTCGAAACTCGAAAGATCAACGAATTTCGGATGAATGATGGATAATGTAAAAAAAAATATTTGAACTTTAAAAGTTTTCATGTGCACTCAAATTTAATTAATAAAAAAATGTATACAAAACTGTAACACCTGATATTATTATAGTCCTAAAATAAAATATAACTAACTTATGATTAATTTTAATTTTTGCAGTCGGATCTTCCATGGCGGGCATGAAAGATCACACTGCCTGAGAGGGGGTTTGAACATAGGCCGTCCAAAGGGTGAGTGCTGGGGATCTAACCCAGTGACACTCGGTGTTCATAGGATGTTTCACCTAGAGGACCGGGTCGTGGCTCGTTGGCGCAGAGGGCCCTTACTTTAGCGCTGCTCGGTGGCTAGCTTGACCTTGCTCGACTTTGAGGAAACACACAAAAATAAAACCTTGATGCCACCTTGAAAGGCACAATTGCAAAACAATGCAAAATCATATCCTCATAATGATGCAAAATAAAAAACTAACTTTAGAGAGAGTGCAATAAAAAAATGTTAACTTAAAATTTTTGGTAAACATAGATGTACGAGCTGCAGTGCTCAGTGTTCTGTACGTAGCTGTACATCACCTGAAAATAAAAAAATACCTAATGTTAAAAAAAATTAGGAAATAAATGGTTTACAATAAAAATCGTAATTACAAAATTTATCACTCACTTACTTTGATAGTTCAAACTTTATCTCTTAGTTGTTCACCTATACGTCGACGTAAATAAGAAGTAATATATCTTAACAAAAAAAACGTCATCGCAGTGCTAGCATAAAAAAAAGTGTGGGAAAAATTCGACCGACACGCTGACAAATATAATCTAATAAACCTTTAGTTGAAGGTAGTGACTGCACCTTTCGTTGGGTGATCATGAAAATCATTTAAATAAAAGCTAGGCACATGGATGTGTATGGTAACACAATGAAATTATATGTCGAAGTATATTCACGTTGCCTGTGAACGACGCAATTGGATTAGAGTAGTTGTGTATATTACTTAAAGGTATATTCTTATTTTATATTACTTACATAATGATTGGACCCTTTTTGAGATTTATTTTATGTATTACTAAAAAAAATTAATCGTTGATTTTAAGATACTTAGAAATCGTAAACAATGGCAGTTTCTTAACATTAGCTAAAATAAAATATTTTATACTATTATATTATTTGTATTATTGATATTATTTTAAGTTACATATAAATATATTGTGTTATATTTTAAGTTCCCCTAGATTAAGAAAATACTTCGCTGTTAGAATTAGAGCAGTATAGATTATTTATAGTGCCTGTCTTGAGACATAAAAATAATATTATTAGGACATACAAAGCATGGGTGGTTTGTTAACAAAATACTTGGCACGTAGCTGGAGCACTCAGGAGAGGAGAGGGGGTTCCGCGCGGTTGACGGCCCTGTCATGAGGTGACGAGATAACATGGCGGCGCGCGCAAGCGTAGAGAGACAAAAATACAAACAAACACGACAGTCCGAAAGGACATTATAGTAATTAATTTTTTTTGGGGGGCCTCATTAGTAAACAAAATACTGGTCGAACACACAACGTGCTCTGTTTATTATTATTACGACCGGTAGACATATAAGTTGGTACGTCTGTCTGTGTACCGCAGAGGTAAGCGACCTCTGGGACTTGCTGGAGGAGGGGGGAGAGTCCGCACGAGCGCGGAGGCACGTACCTATGATAAGAATGCACCGGCCGTCGGGCGGGGTGAAAGGGGGCAGGGGGGTGTCTGTAACCTTGCGTGTGTCACGTCTGATAACTGCGCCGCTGTCGGGACAGCTGGAAACCGCTGGGAGACGTCTTGCGTGAAAGTTAGATTAATATTGCTTGTAAGGCATTAAAATTAAAGTTACTTATATTCGCGCTAAAAAAAATATAACAAGATTCCAACTCAAATATTTATATTAAAAAATCATATATAAAAATTTAATTTACTTTACGTTATTTTTACTGGGATTGTTTAGAGACGAAATCACACTAATAAACTATAAACCCCAGCTCTGCTACCATTTTTGTAGCAAGGTTCAAACCATGCTAACTGCTATTATTTTTGTAGCAGCCAACCACGGTCTGACCACCATATTTGCCTTGCTGGGTGAATCTTTAGGTTTCACCAGTTTATTAGAAAAGAACAAAAACAAGGTATGATTCCGTCTGAAATATAATTACTCCATACTAAGGAAACTTATAACAGATACAAGAAAATATTAACGTACAATATTAATTAAATCCTTAAAAAGCACTCAGGTATATTCAAAAAAAAAATTTTGGCTGGCCGTACGTGGAATTATCAAAAGTTTCATTTACTAAAAATACATAAACCAATAAAAAAAATACAAATATGTTTAAACGATCCCAGGATATATACTTAAAGTCCAGAAATTATGTTTATCTAATTAACTGCATCTGACGACGTAATTAAAAGAAAGTTCAGAAAAGGGTCAAAAGATACAGATGCACCGGAGGTCGGGGCTTCGTTTCCCGGAGATCACGTGGGAACATGATGCCGAGGCGCCTGTGTGGTGTTGAGGAAGGGAGATGAAAATGCCAATTCGGCGTCCGGCTCTCGGACCCTGTCTGGAAAGTCCGAATCAAAACTGATCAGAACTTGTACACAGACAGTATACGGGGCAGAAAATGCCCGGAAAAGTTAAGGGGAGGTTGAGGAAAGTCGCGAATCGTCACTCACCTGACAGGGGAGTTGGCTTCTATTTACAGATGCGTCGCCAACCAGGAACTGGATCCCGCGAATACGTGGCTGGGCGCGGTCGTTTTCTTCATTTCAAAAAAAAATTAAAAGAAGAATAACTATTACATTTTGTACTACGCAGACGGACTAAACTACTTGAAAAAGATTATAGGGATAGCATCCCTTATTTAGGCGACTACATAGTCGGTTGCGGCCGGATGGAAGTCTTGCAGTGTCTCGTCGACTCGCCGATTTTCGCAAACGGTCCGTCTGCAGTCGCGACGTGAAGTGTCTCGCGGAGAACCGCGTCTCGTAATTAAAAGTAAATCTTGAATCAAAAGAAGAGGGGAGGGGGCTGGGAGTCCGGACCGAAAGGTCCCGAAGTTCCCCGAGTGGGCATCATAAAAAAACTCTGACTGATGTCTCGAAGTTGGTAGCACTGGCCGACTTTAGCGCTACCTGTTGGGGGGTGTCTGAAATAAAAAAAGAATCGACTCGCCCAAGGCGTCTGCTTTACCAAGGGAATAAAGGGCGCAGTCTAGTGCTACACTCTGGCGGCCAAGATAATAAGTTACTGTTTCTGCCGCGAGATGTCGTGGGGTGGTCCATCTTGGCACACACATTTTTTATGCGAGGCGTCCTTGGAGACGGTCGCTGTCTGCTGGGGTGTATGACCGGTCATTGGACTTAAGCGAATTCATAGAACCGAGAGGGAAGGGGGTTGGAGTAAGGGGGGCAGAAAACGCAGCGACGCTGGGAACAAGCATCCATGACGTGCTTCCAGGGTGTGAACCTAATACGTATTCGTGACAGTAAAGGCTATGGTCAGCTCGCCTCTGAGAAATGGTAACAGCTCGTCCAGAGCTGCTGTAGGCGGTTTTAGTCATGAAGTGAAGTAATGTTACAGGCCTGGGACGTGCCTGTAAGCGAGGGAAATTTCAAACTGGCTGCCAGCAAAGTATTAGATCTGCAAAATATCAGATACGTCTCTGGAAAAGGTGCTTCAGACTACTGGCACAAAGTTTAACTTAGGGGAGTACACCAGTCAAACAAAGTGTAAATCGCCCTTTAGTAACCAAATTATAGAGCAAATAAAATTTCCAAAAATAATTTAAAATTATAGTAAAATTAGAAAAAAAAGTGTCGAAATTCCAAATTTTCCGGTACAGTGCAAATAGAGTTCTAGCACAAACCAGAATTTTTTGTAATATTTTTTTATTTTAATTTTTTTTATTTTATAATGTTTTTTTATTTTATTTTTATTTTATTTTTAAATTTAATTGTGACAATTTTTATCTGTACATTACTGATATTGATTAAGGAATACGTGCGTTTGTTTTCTCCGTATACTCATTATTCCTTTCGAGACTTCTGCTTATGTTCTCCGAATGTTTCTGGTTATTTATGAGGAATCAACTTCTGCATGAAAAAATCTTAGTTAATGAGGCATGAAATTTTATTCAGAGTTTCGTATAAATTGCTGAACTCCTTTTACTGAACCAGCACCTACGATATATAAACAAGTGGAACATAAACAAAAAACAAAACATTACTATGTCAAATAATATGCTTTGAGACAACTGAAAAGCACTATGGCAAGACAAACTTCTTTCTCCTTGATGTCTAGCGAAGCTTTCCTTCTCTTGCGACCGTAAGTGAGTATCCTGCATATCAACACATCACGTGATGTTATCTTTGGTTGGAATAGGAACTACTTGCAAGTTCCTTGTATGAGATAAATTAACTCTCAATGACGAATTGTTAACAATTATATTTAAGTAATGGTTCTAAAATAAAACTCTCAGTAAATATCTACTATTAATCTCAGTAACTAATATGGATCCTTGTTCAATGTCTGCGGCCGTATCGAAAGGACACAAGTGTAAGTTCTGCAGGAAGGATTTTATCTTGAAACAGAATGGTAGATAACACAAGACAAGAAGAATGACTGTGTTAAAAATCCACTACGCAATATGTTGTGTTTGTCGTAGCAAGACGTTTACGAAGAGAGAGCTTAAAAAAGACACGATAATACATGTAACGCCAAACCTGCTTAAAAGCTAGAGAACAACGATGGATCTACTAATCTAAAGAAGATTGTTCTGCATTACGTCAATAAATATCCTTGTCTTGAACGAGATTATGATCATGGCTTTTACGATCTCGACAAAGAACTTAAATTGAAGGACGTTGATGATTTATGGAAGAATAAACACAATGGAAGAAACCTTAAAATGTAAAGTGAGAATACATTCAAGCCGAATACAAGTATATCCTTCGTACCTTGTAAAAATGATGGACTCTTCAAAAGGAAGCTTGAAGACGCTGAAGAAGCTCCAAATTCAAAGATTTACAATTCTTACAATAATCTGGGTGAAGACGCTGACTTATCCAATGATGGTGACAGCGACTCTAAAGCTGGTGACATAAGCAAAGACTGAGATGAAGCACCTGAAGCTGGCAAGATCGAAAGTTGTGATGAAGCCTAAAGACCGAAACGATGGAAAGAGCGTGATAAAATAAATAATTCTGACCAAGCTTACGATGAACAGTGAAACGATAGTGATCTTAAAAATATTAATAAAATACATTCCAGGAAGATGATAGCAGAAGAAATTGATTACATGTCATGGGAAGATCCTAACATATTGGTTGCTCACCTGAGACTGTTGGTGGCATCGGTTTGTAGAGGAAACTACACTCACATCTACGAAGTAACTTCCATACAAAAAAAACTGAGGCAAGCTTGCTAGATGCAATAATCACTTGTTTAACTTTAGTGTGTATAATACTGAGAAATAAATTTAAAAAATATTAAAAATATTTATTGTTTTATTTATTGTAATCTGATTTTAAACTAAGACTGAGTTCTCATAATATAGATTACTATTTTAGTGTGCTTCCAAATGTGCTTATTTTTATTGTGGTTCCTTTTCATTGATTGTGCTTCCAATTGTGCTCCCTTAACGTTGATTGTGCTTCCTTTTTTATTGTGCTTTCAAATGTGTTTTCTTTTCTTTGATTGTGGATTGTTTAGTCTGTACTGAGGACATGATTGGTCTCATGCTTTGGAGATGTCTGGTCTCAAAGTCTGACATTGGAAATTGCATGTTTAAAAAGATTTTTCAAGTATCATCTATAAATACCTCTTGGTTTGGAGATGCTTGCTCTATAAACCTAACATTGAACAATACCTGGTTGGAATGTATTTCATGCATTGAAAAAAAAAAAAATCAATACTTCTGTGTTAGGCAGCGCGACAACATATTCAATTCGTCGGACAGGTATCTTGTCTTGTTTTTTGTAGATTGAATGATTAATAAACTCACTAAAGGTAACGAGAAACAGAATTTAGTATTTATTTTGGGCTTTATTTATCCTTATCACTGGCCGAGAATCAAACCAAAGACAGAAATCTATCACGTCAATCTTTATTTAAGAAACCGATTTTTTTGATGGATTTTGGATTTTTTCCCGAATTTCTAGGTCAATAAATACAAATTTTCCAAGATGGCGGTCATATCGGATTATATGAGGCTGATATATGAGGAACTTTAGCGGCTTTTAAAGATTTTGTATATGATTTATTAAATAAGTAATTTTTTGTCTAAAATAATATTTTTTTGCATTGATCAAGTTTCGAATCAAGGAAAGATATCAATGAAATCAGTAATTATATTAATGAGTGATTTTTTCGATGAATTTCGTAATTTTTCTTGAATTTATAAGTTAATTATTACGAATTTTCAAGATGGTGGACAATATGTCATCATCGACTTACTACTGCCTGGTCTGCTAGTAAAAAAAAAAGATTTTAGAACTTTCCCCCATATTTATTTAAATTAATATTTTTTACATAATTTTTGGCATCGATTAAGTATCAAACAAAGGATAGGAATTGATAGAATCAATAAGTATATTAATTACAGATTTTTAAAAATGAATTTTGGAATTTTTCCCAATTTTATAGCTAAATAATTACTGATTTCCAAAATGGCATTCAAATTTCAAGATGACGGGTGCTGCAATAATAATAAATAATTACTACACTCTAGCAGGTAAAAATTAAACTAAAATGACGTCATTACACTCTAGCAGACCTAAACAAGATGGTGGCCTCCAGCAGTCAAAAACAAAATGGCGGACGTGACGTCATACTATATGGTGATATATAGGCCTACCTTGGCAATAGTAGCGGGAGGTCAGTCTGTCGGTGGCTTCCGTGGAGAAAGGATCTGTATTCATTTTTTTCATTTTGCCCTCATCGGGTTTGAACCGAGGACTCCATGATGTATGTGTATTATATCTTTATTAACATTTGATTATTTTATTTTTTTTATAAATTGTATAATTTTTACCGATTTTCTAGCATAAAAAAATACAGATTTTCAAAATGGATGTCGTAACGATATTTGCTTCAGTTACGTCGTAATTCAAGACGACGATCATGGCATCCTAATTGACAAGTTCGTGACCTCGGTGGCGTAGAGAAGTTTGTAGATAACATTGCTGAATTTCAAGCCGTTGGCAATTTTGAAGACTAAAACGGGAAATTTACCCTTAAAACGGGAATTTTTCCCTCAAAATTTAGAAATTTTTTATTTTTCAAATTTTTTCAAATTTTTTGGAGGGGATTTTTTTTTTTAAATATTGGACATTTTGGCGGATTTTGGCGGATTTTGGGTCATTTTTGGCAAATGTTGGCAAATGTTGCAGGTTAACGTCAAAGGTCAAGGAGAAAGTCAAGGTCATCCAAGCTGACCGCCGTGACATCACAATTCAATATGGCGGCCGACAATCCTAATCCACAGCCAGAAGCCAGGACCAGAAAATACTTTTCTATACTACTGTTATAGTGACTACGGAACTAGCTGTATTGGCTTCCTCTATGGCGCACGGAGTATATTCTGGGTTTCTTCCTACTATTAAGGGGCCCGCCGCTTCAGGGGTGTATGTGTGTTAGTGAGGCGGGATGATAAGCGCGACGCTCGCTGGTGCTTCTAGCGCGGTGTCTCCTCTGGACTGGCGCGCAGTCTTCTCATCGTGCATATGAGCGGTGACCGTTACATTATATGGCCGAGAAATGAAGATAAAGGTGAAATGCAAGTCCCTCAAGTGCTTTCAAGAATCTGTACCGTTTGTTTTACGCCTAAAAATAACTCTGAAAACATGCGGTTTAGCCATTTTAACTCTTATAAAAATACAGTTTAAAAACTTAATCCGAAATCAAAAGTACTTTCCGGCCCTCAGCGAACTCTTAAATGCTTTTCGTAAGCAGATTCCACTGGGATGTCTTGAGTAGTTGTTAAATCGCGTTGTTTTTCCTGAAGCTCTGCGCACCGTGTGTGTGCCGGGTGGGCGGGGGCCCTTAAGTTTCTGTGGCCTACATTGTCATGAGCATAGTTTTCGCTATCGAAATGGCTTACACTACCCACACAATCATTACTCATAGCAGAGCATTACTTAAATTTAATTAAGAAACATTTTTTTTTCATTTGCTGTTACATCACCTCAGTTCCATGTTCAATTTAATGAAATTTTAGAAAATATATTTGCTATTATCAAATAGTCTTTATAACTGATAAAAATACTGAAAAACGTTTATTTACTTACGTAAAAATAATGCAGTTATTTCTGTAACATTTAAAGAAAATGTAAATGGCATTTTAATATCTGAAATAAATGCAGCGGTAATAAAAATCGCATTTTAACTGTGTGTTTTGGAAACTTTCTTACATTACTCCACGACCTGCTCTTTGAAACACTTGCGCATGAGTTATTTTTAACTTTCAAACTGTAACAGTCTGCCGAAAGACAGTAACAGCTGTTAGTTCCCAACACTTCACAGTATCTTTTAAAATGTACCATGCTTGAGATGTGAACTAGCTAGCGAAATGTTCTAAATATAGGGAGCGTAATACATAGAAAAAGAATTTCAAAGCAGTCATGAGGACTGCCGACAGAAGTGAAAACTTAAAACTATAAACAAACAGTTGTAATTTTTGGATATCCAAATTAATTGTTTGATCTTAAATTAAAACTTGTAAATCAAAGTAACTATTATTAATATTAATAATAGAATTAAGAAAATACAAATATAATTTGAAATAAGAAATACCAACTTTGTAAAGTATAATTGTGTAACATAAGAACATATTTTTTGATAAAAATCAGAGACTTTTTCGCAATTTTTACGAAAAAATATTATCACACAACAAATTTGTTTTATCACGTTAGTAAAACAATTCCTACATTACTATAAAATACGCATTGCATAGTAATTGTAGGTATTAAAAAATAAATAATGATGTTCATAATTTTTAGATTATATTGCTACAAAGACTCCGTTTTCTTCCGTTTTCTTCGTTATTCAAACTAGATATCTATATGAGAATATTACGCATTGCATAGTAATTGTAGATATTAAAAAATAAATAATGATGTTCTTAATTTTTAGGTTATATTGCTACAAAGACTCCGTTTTCTTCGTTATTCAAAATATATATCTATATGAAAATATTAATATATTTTGTACTATTTTTTTCCTGTACAGTATTCGTATACTTAAGATTTAAAATAAAAATTGAGCAAAAACACAATTTGAACAGATATAGTGTTATCGTTAACACGTCACGTCACCATGTCGATGACGACTTACACGAATTTACTCCCTATACAAACCTTCCCATAGAAGTTTTCACTTCAGTAAAAATATACATCAGCGTTTGCCCCTAATAAAAATATAAAATTATTAAAAAAAACACTTAGATTTATTCACCTCTGATCGAAGCTGCTACCTACCATACGTAAGTAAGATTTTTTTATCTCATAATCAAAAATGTTTAAGGCTATTAATTAAGATTTTAGTGTAAATTTTTCACAAAAGCTCTTTCGTTTTATAATACTTCGTATCAAATTTTCTCAAATAATTATTAATAGATACTATGTAAGAGACGTGCATAGTCATGCAAGTTTTCATAGTTAGTTATAATGACTTGATGTAAGCTTTTGGACATACGCCATTGCTAAGCACATGCATGTCTGTAGAAGAAAACTACGGAAAACCCAAAAGACAAAAACACAAATTAAGCAAAAAAATTCTGTTGTCAACAGGATATAAACACCACATAATATTCCATAACAGGAATATGGTCAACAAACAAAGATAAACAAAGAAAAATGGACTAAGGAACGAAAAAAACCCCACAAGTGATGACAGCACATAAATATTGTACCCCCCACAAAAAAAAAAAACTCAGCACAACAGCTGAAACGAGACAAAAACACGACAAAACGAAAATATGAAACAAACACAATAGTTTTCCAAAACCGAAGAGAACGAAAAAAAAAAAAACCCCACAAATGATGACAGCACAAAAATATTGAACCCAAAAAAATTCAGCACAACAGTGGAAACGAGACAAAAGCACGACAAAATGAAAAGACGAAACAAACACAATAGTTTTCCAAAACAGTTATAATATCTTACGTTACACTTTACAGCTTGAAAATAACATTAAGTAAATATCTGGTGTGCTAAATATCTGTTTCAAAATATGCACTAGAGCTATTGTAGTAAATTTAGAGGAAAATATTTTAGTTATTAGAAATTACAAGAAAATAAAAAAGCAACTTGGCGTGTGAAATGTGAATGAGTCAAGGAAACAGTTTCTAATTCTAAGTCTGACTGTAGTGTAATCAGTATTAGTAGAGTCAGCTAGAATTGTGTCAACTTTTATTTTGCTCGCCATGATAAATTTTTTGAATTAAAAAAAAAAAAAAGAACTCTTACCACACATTATCATATATTCGGTACAGTTTGTATCTCTACAACTCTTGAAGGCAAGTTAAGTAATGTAATTAGTAATCCAAGACAATCAAAATAATTTCGAGTGTTTCTTAAAAAACAATGATATATTAATTAATTTGATAAGTATGTAAAGCCTAATAAACTATTAAACCATACACATTATTAAAAAAAGTAAAAAAATAAAATTTTATTTATTTTGAATGAAAAATAGAGCTTAATTTCATGTTATGCAATCTCGAATACCTACCTTAAAATACTTCCTACTTATCTGTACCTTTTTTTTAGAGACATTATGATATAATATAAGCATACACCGACCATGTGAACTTAAAAACTTTTCACGCCACCGTTACGTTGCAAACTCAGTAGCGAAGCTGAAAGCAGTAATGCGCAGTATCGATTTTGCTTACGTTTAAAATTAATTAAGCTGTTTGTACGCGAAGATAATATTGTGAGGAATGTTCCTCTAAGCAAGGAAACGTTAAATTAAACACATTCCACGGATTTAATTTAAGGCATTCTAGAAATCTTGTGAGAAAAAAAGTAGTCGTTTGTTCTTTAGTTCAAGATAATAAAGCCTCCTCTACATTCACAAAATATATTACAATAAAATAAAAAAAGGGAACAGGAAAATAGCATGCGAAGGGCGTACAGAAAGGTGACGAAATGTTAACTTTTTTGTGTTGGAAGTCAATTACTGTGCATGGCCAATTAACAAACATATACGTCAGTGGCGTGAACTAGTGTATCATTAAAGGAAACTAGGAAGATAATTAGTTTCATGCACATTAAACCAAATATATAAAATCGACGGGTATCTCTGTGATTATAGAATCATTCGTTTTAATTGATTTTATATTAGCAAATTGGATATCTGTACCCAATATAACAGTAAAATCTTTGTCCGTATAAAATTATTTAAATATATATCTGCTCATGATATTGATTTGAAATCAAACCAATTATAGATAGTGACCTTTAGATGGATTAAGTCTTTATTTTATTGTAATATCTTGAACGGTTCCGATAATGGGATAATGATTATTCACTAAAATAAAATGCCAGTATCATTACCTACTTCTACTTTGATTGTATAGTTGAAATAATGAATATTGATTAATATCACTGATATAAAGAATAGTGTCTGACTGTTTTTTTATACAAATCTATAGTTTCACCTGGAGCTTGATGAAATTTAGCACTCTGGACCTTCTAAACAAGAGAAAAGTTATTGATTGTCTACAAAAGATCTGAAAAAAAAAATCACTACAACCTGCTTTTATAACATTTTAAAGCACAATTATAATAATTATTGCTAACATTTTTTTACACTTGATGTTAACAATAAAGATGACAATATATACTGTCTGCGAACAATTCATTTAAGGTAAAATCACCTCTATATCAGATTTATTAATTCAGTGAATTTTTCAAAATTATTTTTATGATTAACCTTATTTAAGGAATAATATGTTGCGATGAACCATTATCAAAAGACTGAATCGCTATAACATTAAATATTTTTTTTAAAATGAAATTACTATCATCCCTTTTTCACAAAACTTATAGCACAATCATAATACTTCGTGGTGAAATTTTTTCCACTTGACTTTCAAAATGTTATAAAAAATACGTTCTGCATCTCATTTTGAAGGACAAAATAACCCCATCCCCTTTCCGCACATCTATACCCTTTCAGTGCCAGAGTCCATCGAGGCTTCCAGCATAACAGGGGACGCCGAATGTGAAGGCATTCCGCCCGTACCCAGTCATTCAAGCACGCATTTCGATTCCAATCACCCGCACTTCCACAAGCGTCATGCATTCGCTGGTATCAGCAAGGCGAAGGAGCAGACACATTATGTGCAATGGCGGCTTCAGGATGACTTTTCGGGAGGGGCTATCGCACAAAGAAAGGTCGTAGTTGCAAAAAATGAAAGTGGTCAGATATTGGCCCTGGAATATTATTTACAAATTACAGGTTTCAAATACAGAACCTTAGTAGCTCCATGCAACTTTTGATGAGATAAAAGTTTAACATATGAAATTAAATATTTAAGTAAACATAAATATACAATTATCAATGAAATAGGTCTCGGGAGGGGCTATCGCCCCCACCGCCCCCCTTCTGCAGCCGCGCTTGATTATGCGGCTGACATCAACTTGAAAACACCACGTTTTTCACATTCATAGTATCAACTGTAAGCATTGTAGAGTTTGGTTTCAAGAACACAATTGGAGAGCAACTCGAACATTTTTAAATAAGCATGTACTGCTATGTTGTTTTTTCGCGTGCAGCGACACCTACGCAAAATGGAGACTCCTGAGAGTAAGGCGTTTTGTGTTCTGCAATTTGTAGAGACCAGAAAAATTCGCGAATTCATTTCGCGATAGGCTAAAATACAAATAGTTATACCTCAGAGCTGCCTCTGCTATTGGCTCACAACTCACCTGGATGACTCTGGGCCAATGAGAAATACCCGACCAAAGCTTTATCGAATCACAGGCTGCTACGTTGGGACGTCTCACAAGACAGCAGCCAATGAGTGGGTGGCATTTGACCGAGTGTACGTAAAACTATGGAGTTCCTTCTACAGGTCATTGAACCCGCGAATTTATCCGGTCCCTAGCAATTTTCTATGAGTGAATCAGTAATTTCAGTTGAACGCGCGTTTCGATTTAAGTTTAATAGCCGAAATCCCTGACACTTGGATTGGTTGTAATGGTCGAGACAAAAGAAAATTTATTTTTTGCTGGCCTCCACGTTCAACTGACTTAACGCCATGCGATTTATTTTTCCTTTGAGGCTTTATAAAAAATTGTGTTTAAGTAGTAGGCTATATATTGACCCGTCCGAGAGCTGAAGAGGGAGTGTGTTTTGAGGTGTGGTCAATGACCGACCGACCTCTGACGTCACGATGGCCATCTTGAACTCAAACTTCCAAAAATTCTTAGAAGTTTTCCTATTTAAAAGGAAAAAATTCCCGTTTTTAGGGAAAATTTCCCGTTTTTATTTCATAAAAATTAAAACATTCGAAATTTCTCCATTGAGGATGAAATTCCCCAAGGGCCAGGCTCCATTAAGCCTCTGAGAGGAGATTTGACCTCGACCTTAGACCTTGACCTTAGACCTGACTTTGACTGTAAACTTAAAAATATTAATTTTCAACCGAAAAATTCCAAAAAAGTAAAAAAAAAAATTGATTACTTTAAATATTTAGGTATTTAATTCATCTGAGTTCTCGGTTTTATTCCCGGTGAGAGCAAACATGTAATTTATGTATTGAAATAAAATAAAACCGTAATTACACTCTACCTAAATTTTATTTAAAATATAGCTTACCTCACTACCAACATCTCAAATTCTATAAACGTTGCACGTTTCGTCATGGCCTACAAATTTAAAATCTGTAATTTTTTTGCGAGAATATCAGCAAAAATTTAAAAATTCTTAATAATGTTTAATTAATAAAATTTTTAATACCATTTCCGCTATCTTGTTATCGGCAGTCACGGTTGCACTTTTCATTACGCCCACCTTTTGTATTCTAAAACGTTATACCTTTAGTTACAGTCACCATCTTGTAAGGTGTATGACGTCCATCGTTGCGCTTTTATTTACGACAGCGATCTTAGATTCTAGTACGTTGTATTTTTCGTTACGGAAACCATCTTGAAATTTCATAATTAACAACCAATTTTAACACAGAAAAAATTGTAAAAACCATTAAAAAAATTAATTAATCTAATTTTATTTAAAAAAATTAGTTGTCTGTAAAGTCGGTTTATGGACGATAGTTTAACGTGAAAACGTCACAAAAAAACATTGATGAAATGATTGCATACTTTTATGAATAAAATTGAATCATTTTTATTTTAATAATAAAAGAATATATACTTGAAATTATACTAGTAATCAGATTTTTAAAATGCAAGAATAATTAACCTTTATTGCCGAAATTGTTGTTGTAATAAGCAATGAAAAACACATTAACTTTTCACTTCACTTTATAAAAAGTCGAGTGGAAAAGAGATAGATGCGGCGCAAGCGTACAATGAGAGTAACGGGACACAGCGTAACGGAACAATTTTCGTAACGGGACACTTTTTCGTGCGTGCAGCCGGCGTTCATCGATTTATTTGACGCTGTCACGTGAAAAAATTAATTAATATAATTTTATTTAAAAAACACAGTATTCGTATACTTAAGATTTAAAATAAAAATTGAGCAAAAACACAATTTGAACAGATATAGTGTTATCGTTAACACGTCACGTCACCATGTCGATGACGACTTACACGAATTTACTCCCTATACAAACCTTCCCATAGAAGTTTTCACTTCAGTAAAAATATACATCAGCGTTTGCCCCTAATAAAAATATAAAATTATTAAAAAAAACACTTAGATTTATTCACCTCTGATCGAAGCTGCTACCTACCATACGTAAGTAAGATTTTTTTATCTCATAATCAAAAATGTTTAAGGCTATTAATTAAGATTTTAGTGTAAATTTTTCACAAAAGCTCTTTCGTTTTATAATACTTCGTATCAAATTTTCTCAAATAATTATTAATAGATACTATGTAAGAGACGTGCATAGTCATGCAAGTTTTCATAGTTAGTTATAATGACTTGATGTAAGCTTTTGGACATACGCCATTGCTAAGCACATGCATGTCTGTAGAAGAAAACTACGGAAAACCCAAAAGACAAAAACACAAATTAAGCAAAAAAATTCTGTTGTCAACAGGATATAAACACCACATAATATTCCATAACAGGAATATGGTCAACAAACAAAGATAAACAAAGAAAAATGGACTAAGGAACGAAAAAAACCCCACAAGTGATGACAGCACATAAATATTGAACCCCCCACAAAAAAAAAACTCAGCACAACAGCTGAAACGAGACAAAAACACGACAAAACGAAAATATGAAACAAACACAATAGTTTTCCAAAACCGAAGAGAACGAAAAAAAAAAAACCCCACAAATGATGACAGCACAAAAATATTGAACCCAAAAAAATTCAGCACAACAGTGGAAACGAGACAAAAGCACGACAAAATGAAAAGACGAAACAAACACAATAGTTTTCCAAAACAGTTATAATATCTTACGTTACACTTTACAGCTTGAAAATAACATTAAGTAAATATCTGGTGTGCTAAATATCTGTTTCAAAATATGCACTAGAGCTATTGTAGTAAATTTAGAGGAAAATATTTTAGTTATTAGAAATTACAAGAAAATAAAAAAGCAACTTGGCGTGTGAAATGTGAATGAGTCAAGGAAACAGTTTCTAATTCAATAATTTAAGGAATTATTATTAATTAACTAATGCTTTGTTCTTATTTTCAAGAAGACTGACTGTAGTGTAATCAGTATTAGTAGAGTCAGCTAGAATTGTGTCAACTTTTATTTTGCTCGCCATGATAAATTTTTTGAATTAAAAAAAAAAAAAAGAACTCTTACCACACATTATCATATATTCGGTACAGTTTGTATCTCTACAACTCTTGAAGGCAAGTTAAGTAATGTAATTAGTAATCCAAGACAATCAAAATAATTTCGAGTGTTTCTTAAAAAACAATGATATATTAATTATTTTGATAAGTATGTAAAGCCTAATAAACTATTAAACCATACACATTATTAAAAAAAGTAAAAAAATAAAATTTTATTTATTTTGAATGAAAAATAGAGCTTAATTTCATGTTATGCAATCTCGAATACCTACCTTAAAATACTTCCTACTTATCTGTACCTTTTTTTTAGAGACATTATGATATAATATAAGCATACACCGACCATGTGAACTTAAAAACTTTTCACGCCACCGTTACGTTGCAAACTCAGTAGCGAAGCTGAAAGCAGTAATGCGCAGTATCGATTTTGCTTACGTTTAAAATTAATTAAGCTGTTTGTACGCGAAGATAATATTGTGAGGAATGTTCCTCTAAGCAAGGAAACGTTAAATTAAACACATTCCACGGATTTAATTTAGGGCATTCTAGAAATCTTGTGAGAAAAAAAGTAGTCGTTTGTTCTTTAGTTCAAGATAATAAAGCCTCCTCTACATTCACAAAATATATTCCAATAAAATAAAAAAAGGGAACAGGAAAATAGCATGCGAAGGGCGTACAGAAAGGTGACGAAATGTTAACTTTTTTGTGTTGGAAGTCAATTACTGTGCATGGCCAATTAACAAACATATACGTCAGTGGCGTGAACTAGTGTATCATTAAAGGAAACTAGGAAGATAATTAGTTTCATGCACATTAAACCAAATATATAAAATCGACGGGTATCTCTGTGATTATAGAATCATTCGTTTTAATTGATTTTATATTAGCAAATTGGATATCTGTACCCAATATAACAGTAAAATCTTTGTCCGTATAAAATTATTTAAATATATATCTGCTCATGATATTGATTTGAAATCAAACCAATTATAGATAGTGACCTTTAGATGGATTAAGTCTTTATTTTATTGTAATATCTTGAACGGTTCCGATAATGGGATAATGATTATTCACTAAAATAAAATGCCAGTATCATTACCTACTTCTACTTTGATTGTATAGTTGAAATAATGAATATTGATTAATATCACTGATATAAAGAATAGTGTCTGACTGTTTTTTTATACAAATCTATAGTTTCACCTGGAGCTTGATGAAATTTAGCACTCTGGACCTTCTAAACAAGAGAAAAGTTATTGATTGTCTACAAAAGATCTGAAAAAAAAAATCACTACAACCTGCTTTTATAACATTTTAAAGCACAATTATAATAATTATTGCTAACATTTTTTTACACTTGATGTTAACAATAAAGATGACAATATATACTGTCTGCGAACAATTCATTTAAGGTAAAATCACCTCTATATCAGATTTATTAATTCAGTGAATTTTTCAAAATTATTTTTATGATTAACCTTATTTAAGGAATAATATGTTGCGATGAACCATTATCAAAAGACTGAATCGCTATAACATTAAATATTTTTTTTAAAATGAAATTACTATCATCCCTTTTTCACAAAACTTATAGCACAATCATAATACTTCGTGGTGAAATTTTTTCCACTTGACTTTCAAAATGTTATAAAAAATACGTTCTGCATCTCATTTTGAAGGACAAAATAACCCCATCCCCTTTCCGCACATCTATACCCTTTCAGTGCCAGAGTCCATCGAGGCTTCCAGCATAACAGGGGACGCCGAATGTGAAGGCATTCCGCCCGTACCCAGTCATTCAAGCACGCATTTCGATTCCAATCACCCGCACTTCCACAAGCGTCATGCATTCGCTGGTATCAGCAAGGCGAAGGAGCAGACACATTATGTGCAATGGCGGCTTCAGGATGACTTTTCGGGAGGGGCTATCGCACAAAGAAAGGTCGTAGTTGCAAAAAATGAAAGTGGTCAGATATTGGCCCTGGAATATTATTTACAAATTACAGGTTTCAAATACAGAACCTTAGTAGCTCCATGCAACTTTTGATGAGATAAAAGTTTAACATATGAAATTAAATATTTAAGTAAACATAAATATACAATTATCAATGAAATAGGTCTCGGGAGGGGCTATCGCCCCCACCGCCCCCCTTCTGCAGCCGCGCTTGATTATGCGGCTGACATCAACTTGAAAACACCACGTTTTTCACATTCATAGTATCAACTGTAAGCATTGTAGAGTTTGGTTTCAAGAACACAATTGGAGAGCAACTCGAACATTTTTAAATAAGCATGTACTGCTATGTTGTTTTTTCGCGTGCAGCGACACCTACGCAAAATGGAGACTCCTGAGAGTAAGGCGTTTTGTGTTCTGCAATTTGTAGAGACCAGAAAAATTCGCGAATTCATTTCGCGATAGGCTAAAATACAAATAGTTATACCTCAGAGCTGCCTCTGCTATTGGCTCACAACTCACCTGGATGACTCTGGGCCAATGAGAAATACCCGACCAAAGCTTTATCGAATCACAGGCTGCTACGTTGGGACGTCTCACAAGACAGCAGCCAATGAGTGGGTGGCATTTGACCGAGTGTACGTAAAACTATGGAGTTCCTTCTACAGGTCATTGAACCCGCGAATTTATCCGGTCCCTAGCAATTTTCTATGAGTGAATCAGTAATTTCAGTTGAACGCGCGTTTCGATTTAAGTTTAATAGCCGAAATCCCTGACACTTGGATTGGTTGTAATGGTCGAGACAAAAGAAAATTTATTTTTTGCTGGCCTCCACGTTCAACTGACTTAACGCCATGCGATTTATTTTTCCTTTGAGGCTTTATAAAAAATTGTGTTTAAGTAGTAGGCTATATATTGACCCGTCCGAGAGCTGAAGAGGGAGTGTGTTTTGAGGTGTGGTCAATGACCGACCGACCTCTGACGTCACGATGGCCATCTTGAACTCAAACTTCCAAAAATTCTTAGAAGTTTTCCTATTTAAAAGGAAAAAATTCCCGTTTTTAGGGAAAATTTCCCGTTTTTATTTCATAAAAATTAAAACATTCGAAATTTCTCCATTGAGGATGAAATTCCCCAAGGGCCAGGCTCCATTAAGCCTCTGAGAGGAGATTTGACCTCGACCTTAGACCTTGACCTTAGACCTGACTTTGACTGTAAACTTAAAAATATTAATTTTCAACCGAAAAATTCCAAAAAAGTAAAAAAAAAAATTGATTACTTTAAATATTTAGGTATTTAATTCATCTGAGTTCTCGGTTTTATTCCCGGTGAGAGCAAACATGTAATTTATGTATTGAAATAAAATAAAACCGTAATTACACTCTACCTAAATTTTATTTAAAATATAGCTTACCTCACTACCAACATCTCAAATTCTATAAACGTTGCACGTTTCGTCATGGCCTACAAATTTAAAATCTGTAATTTTTTTGCGAGAATATCAGCAAAAATTTAAAAATTCTTAATAATGTTTAATTAATAAAATTTTTAATACCATTTCCGCTATCTTGTTATCGGCAGTCACGGTTGCACTTTTCATTACGCCCACCTTTTGTATTCTAAAACGTTATACCTTTAGTTACAGTCACCATCTTGTAAGGTGTATGACGTCCATCGTTGCGCTTTTATTTACGACAGCGATCTTAGATTCTAGTACGTTGTATTTTTCGTTACGGAAACCATCTTGAAATTTCATAATTAACAACCAATTTTAACACAGAAAAAATTGTAAAAACCATTAAAAAAATTAATTAATCTAATTTTATTTAAAAAAATTAGTTGTCTGTAAAGTCGGTTTATGGACGATAGTTTAACGTGAAAACGTCACAACAAAACATTGATGAAATGATTGCATACTTTTATGAATAAAATTGAATCATTTTTATTTTAATAATAAAAGAATATATACTTGAAATTATACTAGTAATCAGATTTTTAAAATGCAAGAATAATTAACCTTTATTGCCGAAATTGTTGTTGTAATAAGCAATGAAAAACACATTAACTTTTCACTTCACTTTATAAACAGTCGAGTGGAAAAGAGATAGATGCGGCGCAAGCGTACAATGAGAGTAACGGGACACAGCGTAACGGAACAATTTTCGTAACGGGACACTTTTTCGTGCGTGCAGCCGGCGTTCATCGATTTATTTGACGCTGTCACGTGAAAAAATTAATTAATATAATTTTATTTAAAAAACACGCGCATGGAGTCCTCGGTTCGAACACGGTGAGGACCAAATAAAAATGGCCACGCATCTGTCCTCCACGGAAACCACTCGACAGGCTGACCCCCCACCACTAAAGCCAAGATAGATATAATTAATGCCAAACAGTATAACGTCATGACAGCCATCTGGTTTTTGCATGCTACATGCCGCATCTTGGATCCGACATAGATAATGTTTTCGTCTGCTAGAGTGCGCAAACGATATATTAGTTTAAATTTTACCAGTAGAGTGCAGAAATTATTTATTACTGTGGCGTCCGTCATCTTATCGGCAGTCTGGAACACCATCTTTAAATTCTCTAATTTTTAAGCTGGAAAATCGGAAAAAAATTCCTAAATCATCAGAAAAATGTCTTGTTAATTTACTGACCAATTTGATCGATATCCGTCCTCGGTTCTATCCTTGATCAATACGAAAAAAGTAATTGATTAAAATACCAGAAATGTAGCAGGTTAGATAAATAAAACAGTAATACAAAAAAATCGAATAATTTCTACTCTACTACAAGAACAAAAAATTAACGTACTAACATTTCCCGATTTATACTGTCTTCTCAGAAGGCGAATCGATTCCTTTGCATGCCATAACATGTGTTTCCTTGACAGATCTACATGACAGATATTTAAACTAGGAACGTCCAATCAGTGGCCAGACACATCCATTCGGTGCCCAATTACATCCAGTTACTTGTCTAGGATCGTCAGACAGGTTGAACAAACACATCAGTCGGTGGGTCAGACTAACACGTCAAGCAGTTGGCATGGCACACCAAGTTTGCAGCCAGACAAGTTCTATTTAACAGCCAGGAACACACATGTGGTAGCTTCCAGTTAGTAGCTAAACATGTCTATTCAGTAGCCAGGCGCGTAATCGGCGGCCAGATACATTATATTTGATTATATTTGTGGCCGACATGTCCAGTTATAAGCTAGGCACGACCAGTCAGCTACCAGGCACGATCAGTTGTTGTGTAGACACATCAAGTTGGTGACCAGGTGATACCCGTAGCTGGCCTGGCACGTCCAGTAGGTGGCAAGGCAAAACTAATTGGTAGCTAGGCGTGTCTATTCAGTAACCAAGATCGTAATCGGATACCAGCTACATTCAGTTTGTGGCCGACATGTCCAGTTATAAGCTAGGCATGACCAGTCAGCTACCAGGCCAGCTACCAGTTGTTGGCTTGACACATCATGTCGGCAGCCAGGTACAAATTAAATGGTCAGAAACTTCGAGACATTAACCAAGAGGTATTTTTCGACTATACTCGGCCACAATTTTAAACAGTTCATCTACAAAGTTAGGCGCATAGGCCAAGCATCTCCGAAACATGCCGATACGCGACCAACGTTTTAAATAGGTATTTTTCAAAGTGAGGCATATAGAGCAGTCGTTTTAGAACCATGAGGCCAATCATGTACTGAATACAGACTAGTCAATGCACGTTTATCAGAAAGAATAAAAATTAAAAAAAAATCACATTTGTAAGCACAATAAAAAAATAAGCATAAATATAAGCACAACTGGAAGCACATTCAAGAAATTCAAGAAAATGAATCACATTTGTACGAAAATTCAACTTGATAGGATACAATTTCGGCAGATTGATATGATCTGTTCGCAGAATACGACAGGATAGGATGCATACAACAGTCTTTGGCTCTAACAATTTTTGGCTCCAAAGAATCATTGGCTCCAACAGTCTTTGAATCCTAAAAGTCATTGGCTTCAAATTCATCGAACTAAGCTGTCTTAAGCCTATCTGCTCTAGCAAAATTTGGTTACAAGACTACTTGGCTACGATGCTACGAGACTACAAGGCTAAGAAGTAACGAGACTACGAAGCTACAATACTACAAGACTACGAGACGAGGCTACGACCACGAGACAACAGGTCTATGAGACAACAGGACTATGAGCCTCTAACTAGCTACGACACTATGAAGCTACGAAGTTACAAAACTACTAGGATACATGGCAAACAAACTGCGAGACTACAGGGCTACGAGGCTACAAGGCTACGAGACTTCGATGCTAAGAATCTACAAGGTGACTGGCTACAATAGCTCCATTAAGCAGCGAGAGTTAATTTATCTCATGAAAATAACTTGTTGCAAGTAGATCCAATTCTTGCAACAGTTTTCCACATGTGTGTTGTAGAGGCCGTCGTTCTTTCAAATGTGGGATGCGGGATGCTCACTAACGATCGCCAGAGAAGGAGAGCTTTGCAAGATGCCAAGGAGAAGAAAGTTCGTCTCACACGATAGTTATCCTCAGTCATCATAAGCCATATTATGTATTTGAATATTTTTTTTTGTTTGAATTCTACCTGATCAAATAATTTTAAGCGCTGATTTAGTAACAGAAATTTACTTATTAAATGTAACTCTGAATAAAATTGTACGTCTCAATAAGTAACTCAGTTTAATGCAATATATATTTTTTTAATGTTTCTGAGTAAAAAATCACTGCATGAATTTTTTTTACGTAACCAAACAATTGAAGTAAGCAATTTTTATATATATATTTTTTAAAAAAAATTCTGGATTTTTAGTTGAAAATTAAAGATTTTAAGTTTATGGTCAAAGTCAGGTCAAAAGTCAAAGTCGAAGGTTAATGTCAATGCTACCTTCGAAAGGCTTGTTGGAGGCTTGCCCTTGAGGAATTTAAGCCTCAATGGGGACAATTTATGAAATAAAAACGGGAAATTTTCCCTAAAACCAGGCATTTTCCCCTGTTACTAGGACAGTTTTATAGGAAGTTTGAGTAATTTTAGAGGAATAATTAATCCAAGATGGCCGATGTGACGTCAGAAGTCGGTCGGTCATTTCCCCACCACACACCACACTCTGAATCCAGCGCTCGGACCGGCCATATACTACTACTTGTCTTCGTTCCGCCGCTACCTAATGATTTGCCATAGTTGTATCTCAGAATTGAAGAGGTTATTTTTTACATTACTCCGGACTAGTTAACCAATGTGTGGTAAAAACTGGACCATAGGTCGGATGTGTGCCGTATAACTAAATGTGCACATACTGGACATTTGTAAAAAAACTACCTTAGTTTACCTTCAATTTGATGTATGATTTGTTGTAAATAGTCTTACATAAACTGTTATACCATTGAAACTGGGAAATTATTTTATGGACAACCTGTAAATATGTTACTGAAGAGTCGGCACACCGTATGTTTGTTTGTGCTCCGGAAGTACAAACGGAAAACATTGTAAACCTTCAAGATTTGCAATAAAAGGTTTTAAATACTTACACATACGTAAAGTAATTTAGCAAATTGTAACAGATATTTGGAGGTTTTTGTTTGTTCACTATTTATGTTCAATAATTTAATTTCCACTTAATTATTTTCAGAAATATATTTTTATCATAACATCATATTCGCGCTTTTTTCACTCCCTTAGGCAATATTGGCGCCAAAAAATTTATATCGTTAGTAAAATCTACACTTATATTTTAAAAGAGGTGCAAGGGAAATGGAGTATTTGTTAAAATATACAATCATGCATATAGAACAAAGCACTTCATATCCTTCGGAGTTTTTAAATGAACTTGAAATTTCGGGTGTACCCTCACATAAACTTCAAATTAAACTAAATGTAGGCCTACAAGTTACGCTTATACGAAATCTAGATGATCCTCAACTATGTAATGGAACGAGGCTTCGGATCACACAATTGTGGCAGAATATTAATTAATTAATTTTTTATTCTATGTTAATACTTTGAACTTTTTAAAATGTTAGGATTAAATTTTTTTTTGTAATAGTAAAACATATTTATATATAGCATATTTTCAGTTTTTAGTTAAATCGGATGTTAGAATTTTTAAATACTGATGATTCCAGTCACGCAATAAAACAAAACAAATACCATATTATTTTATTTTCTTTGCAATGATCTTCGATACTTAAGGACATAACGCGAGCGAAGCCGCGGTTAAAAGCTAGTATAGTATAAAAATTGGAAATAAATACCGGTACACAATTAAAAATTTTCAAACTATGATTGTTCTCTTTGTTGAATAATAAAAACAATAGTCTCGAATTAATTGGAAATTGGAAATCTAAAGACAAGATAAGCATTATTTGGTAATTTTATTTGTATTCATATAAAAAGTTTGTTTGGTTGGTTGTTTTCTATCTTAATAAAATGTAAACTTTTATTCGACTTGGCAAAATTTTGCACCATCTACATATGCCCGGAATAAGAGAAAAGCCCTCTAAAAGAAGCCACTTAACTCAGCCTAAAGATTGGGCAACTCCGTGTTCTTCAGTTACGAATTAGATCCAATGTACCAAGTAAAAAAATTATTTTTAAATCTGTAAATAAATCCATTGCAATTACTTTAGCATAGGTTTTTTTTAAAAAATAAGTTCAATATTGTAGTCAATTTGGGTTTAAGAAGTTGAATGTTTACATGTTAGTGATATCACTCTTGAATATAAAACCTAAAATGAAATTTGCACAGAAGCGTCATTGTACACGATAATAAACAAAATTTTCTGTCAATTTCAATTGGTCAATTTTTGCTGTCAAAATAACCTACGTGAATTATTCACTAAATGCAAACGTAGTCGAGGGGAGATAAAGTTAAAAGAAAAAAGTACTAAATATTTTGTATGAAGTATTTATTTGCGCGACAGTAATATGTAGTATATTACTGGCAGAAACAAAACTGCAAAGCAAAATGCTGGCGTTTAGTTTAACAACTGAATCATGGCCGAAAATATTACAAAGTTCCAAATTCGAAACAGAAAATTTCATTAGAAGTAAATGTCGCGGAAAAGAAATGCAGTACCTCTAATAGTTAATGTTATTTGTAAACAGTTCCCGAAATAGATTTCCCATATTAATTGCGCACATAATAAGCACGATACAAAACAAAATAAAGTAAAATAGTTTAATATTCGGTTATATTTTCCATGGTTAAAAAATTATGCTTGAATGATTCATCAAAAAATAATTTATAATTTCCGTAAGGATAATGTTATTCCGGTCAACGTATTTCATATATGCGAAAATAACCATAGTCATGTATTTTTCGAAGTTACTTATTTAGCAATAAAAACTATTTATTAGCAATAGGTTTCCAATTGTACAATGACTTTACTTGGTGCATGTAAATAGTCATTAAATCGACTGGTTGGCACATCTTATATAATCTTATTTGATCACAAATTTCTTTATTTTATTGTTCTACATAGAAAAATAAATTAGTCCTTTTACAATATAGTTTGTAATGTTTCAAAATCGCCGTGTGGTGTGAGTATGTGCTATGAATCCTCTTATGCGCGCACGTGGCTGTATTTTGCGTGTGCTATTTGAATGAATTATTTACATAATATTGAGATGAATATCTCTGATGTTTATTCTAAATAGTTTTGAACCAAAAGCTTATTAAGCTGCGAACAGTATATTAATAGTTCACTTATTTCACAATGCAAAATATTTGTCATACAACTGCATTACCGAATTTTAAACAGGTTGTTTTCATTAGTCATTCACATGATTTTACTCCTTAATAAATGATAATAAGGCACTAAAACATTTTGAAGACAGTAGTATATAATAGGGGCGCCGGGCACAGGCTTCAGGCTGAGGAGCGAGGAGCCGAGCCACCATCTCTGATTGTAACGTCACGGCGGTCATATTGGACTCAAAAATTCCTCAAAATTATTAAAAAATTCCCGTTTTGAGGAAAAATTTCTCGTTTTCTTCCACAAAAATTCGAAAATTAGGATTTCGAAAACCTCAAAACTCGTTTTACCTTAGAAACCACGAAAATTCCTAAAAGAGGCTTAAGAATCCATGTCAACAGCCTCCGATAAGCCTCTGACGTCATCTAGGATTATGACGTCACCATTGCAATTTCCGTTACGCCCGCCATCTTGAAAATATTTAATTTTTATGTTAGAAAATCGGGAAAATTTTTAAAAATCATTAAAAAATTATTTAATCGAATGAATAATAAAAATCTTAAAAACCACTGCTGGATTTATCGTTACGGTCGCCATCTTGGATTATATAAATGTTACATATTTCGTTACACCCGCCATCTTGGTTAATAATCATGTCATTCTTATACTTTCCGTTACGACCACCATATTGGATCCTATTAATGTTGCAATTACCGTAATGGTTGCCATTTGGAAATTTAGACGCCATCTTAGAAATCCGTATTATTTATGTTAGAAAATCGGGAAAAATTCCAAAATTCATCAAAAAAATAACTTAATAGAATTCTGATTGATTATATCGATTCCCGTCCTTGGTTCGAAACCGGTCAGGGCAAAAATTAAAAAAAAAACATCAGATCCTTCCTCCACAGAAGGCACATACAGACTGACCTACCACCACCAATAACAAGGTATTTACCATCAGCTGGTATGACGTCATGTACACCATCTTGTCTTCGTCCGCTGGAGGCTGCCATCTTGTTTTCGTCTGCTAGAGTGTGCTGGCGACATGTTGGTATAATGTTCTGTTCACCATAACTTTAACCTTGTCTATTTACATTGAACTTTGTCATTGACCTTGAACTTTGACCTTGACTGTGAACTTTGACCTTGACCTTGAACTTTGACCTTGTCATTTGACCTCGACCTTGAAATTTGACCTTCACCTTGAAATTTGACCTTGACCTTGAAATTTGACTTTGTCCTTGAAATTTGACTTTGTCCTTGAAATTTGACTTTGTCCTTGAAATTTGACTTCGCCCTTGTCGACCATCATGGATCCGACATTTTATGTTCAGTACATGCTACCAGGAGCTACTACCTGCTGGAGTACGCCAACTTGTGTGTGTACTCGTACTATAGAGTACATTTCCATCTGGATAATTTTATTCTAACCCGCTACAGTGCAGTAATCATTTATTAAAGAGGTGCCCCCCGCCATCTTGAAATTTGGGCACCATCTTGAAATCATGTAATAATGTAGCTTGAAAAGTGGGAAAAAATCCAAAATTCATCAAAAAAATCACTCATTAACTTACATATTGATTCGATCAGGGCCAGTCCTTGGTTCGATACTTGATCGATGAAATAATTTTTAATTTTATGAAAAAAATAATAATTTAAATAAACCACGTTCAACATTCTTAAAGAGACTTTAAATCCTCTACTACCATCATCCTATCAGACATTAAGTCCAACATCTTGGAATATTCGTAATTAACATAGAAATTCAGGAAAAAGTTAAAAATTCATTAAATCAATTTGCAAACAATATACTGATTAATTAGGTCGACTAAGGTCCTTGGCACGATCCTGGACGAAGCTAAAATAAATTTAATTTAAATACCAGAAAAGTGTAAGGTTCGAGAAATAAAACATAACAAATTCTTTTACAAAAATAATATTTATTACACCATTTCTATCCTACTACAGGATAACTTGCGAAAGCCAGTAATATTATAAACACTAAGCCCTGCATAGACGCGCAACGACTACTTCTTAGCTCCAACAGCTCCAAATGATCCAACAGCTCCAAATGCTCCAACAGCTCCAACAGCTCAAAATGCTCCAACTACCTTTTCTTTCAACAGCTTCAATGATATTGGGCTACAATGCTACAAGTCTAAGAGACTACGAGGCTACAAGGCTACGAGTCTAAAAGAATCTAGCTGGTTCCGAGTTATACATGGCTGCGAGACTGCATGACTAAAAGACCGCATGGCTACGAAACTACATGTCCATGAAGCTACATGGATACAGGTCTATTCGGCTCCAACACGCAATGTACACACAGTACACACAGGAAACGGAACGTATACACATAGTACACACAGGAAATGGAACGTACACAGTACACACAGGAAATGGAACGTACACACAGTACTCACAGGAATCGGAACGTACACACACAGTACACATAGGAAACGGAACGTACACACAGTACACACATGAAACGGAACGTACACAGAGTACACACAGGAAACTGAACGTACACACAGTACACACAGGAAACGGAACGTATACACATAGTGTACACAGGAAACGGAACGTACACACAGTACCTACACACAGGAAACGGAACGTACACACAGTACACACAGGAAACGGAATGATCACACTTACAGTATCGGAAACACACAAGCTTAGTTAGAAATCAGAATACAAGAAATAAAAATATTAAATTTTTACTTTCAATATTTAATTACTTCTCAACATTACACAAATACAAGTAAAAGATGCCATTATTGAATGTAGCCAGCTTTCCTCAGTTATTTGAGTATGAAGGATATTTCTTTGATGCACGAATAGTTTCCTGCACAAAGCGAGCCATGTAGAAGTCTTAGCCGGTCAACCAATATGTTTGGATCTTTCCATGATGTGTAATCAATCTCTTCTACCAAAATCTTACTTGTTTGTTTATTATATATACTTTAAATATCACAATCGTACCAGTGATCATAATACGCATTATCAGATTTATTTATTATAACACGACGTTTCCATCGTTTCGGTCTCAGGACATCGCCACATTCTTCGATCTTGTCAGCTCTAGGTGCTTCATCACAGTCTATGCCTTTGTTAACAGCCTCAGAGTCACTGTAACAATCCTGTAGAAGACATTCTCTTCACCCAGATTACCATATGAATTCGCTATCGATGATGTCGAAATGTCTTCATCGTCTTCATGCTTCCTTTTTAGGAGTCCATCATTTTTACAAAGAATGGAGGATCTACTGAATATAGGCTTGAATGTATTCTCACTTTTCAAGGTGTTGATACTTCCATTAGTTTCAGTCTTTCCGAAGCCATTAGCATCCTTCAATTTATTTTCTTCCTCACGATCGGGTGAGCTAATACCATCACGCTCAGGACAAGGAAATTATTGTCGTAATGCAGATCACTCTTCTTTAGTCTAGTGGATCCATCGGTGTCCTCTATGCCGTAAGTAGTCTTGACTTTACATGTTCTACCATGTCTTTTTAAGCTGTCAATTCGTGTTAACCACCTGCTACAACGATTACAGCTTAACATGTTGCGTAGTGGGTTTCTAGCACAATCATTCTTCTCATGACGTCTAGCATTCCTTCTCATGAACAAATCCTTGCCACAGTATCTACAGCGGCTTCCTTGCGATTCAGCTGCAGATAACAAACCATGATCCATGGTAGCTTATGTGACTAATGTTAGATACAAACTGTCAGTTTTCTCCAATTGGAACCATTTCATAAATATAATTTTTTAAATATTTCATCAGCGAGGGTTAAGTTATCTAATGCAAAGAAAATTGATGCAAGTAGTTCTGGCTGTCATCAACAGATGTCGCCACGTGTTGCTTGCAGGTAAATAATATCTATTTCATTAATGCGGGATGCGGAATGCTCACTATCGATCGCAAAGGAAGGTTGGCTTCGCTAGACTCCAAGGAGAAGGAAGTTCGTCCTTCCTGTTAGTGCTTCTTAGATTTCTCAGAGATTATTATTATTCAACTGAGTAATGATTTTTTTTAAATTTCCACCTGATAAAAAATTTACAAGTGATGATTAAGTAGCAGAAGTTCACTAATTAAATGCAACCTTGAATAAAAATAACATGCCTCATTAAGTAAAAACATCCTTCATGCAGAGATCAAATCCTCATCAGTAACCAGAAGCACTCGGAGAAAACCATCAGATGTCTAGCCAGGAATAATCAGAAGCACCCAGAGAAAACCATCAAAATATTGTCAAGAATAATCAAGAGCACACGGAGAAAACCACCATAATATTGTCAAGAATAATCGGAAGAACACGGAGAAAACCATCAAAATATTGACAATAATAATCAGGAGCACACGAAGAAAACCACCATAATATTGACAAGAATGATCAGGAGCACCCGGAGAAAACTACCATAATATTGACAAGAATAA
This sequence comes from Bacillus rossius redtenbacheri, assembly GCF_032445375.1. NCBI lineage: Eukaryota > Metazoa > Arthropoda > Insecta > Phasmatodea > Bacillidae > Bacillus > Bacillus rossius. The sequence goes on along the minus strand of NC_086342.1, from coordinate 38,381,090 downwards.
TCAGAAGCACACGGAGAAAACCACCATAATTCTGACAGGAATAATCGGAAGCACACGGAGAAAACCGCCACAAGTTTTCTTTGATATCATAAAATTACAAAAAAAAGAAATAAAAAAAACGAACAAAATTAAAAAACTGATTCTGGCTTGTACTAGAACTCTAACTTTGCACATCAAAGAGAAGTTCACAAGCTAGCAGAATGTTTGAATTTTTTTTCGTTTTTATTTTTAATTTTTTAATATTTTTTTTGTTGTAATTTTATGATATCAAAGAAAACTTGTGGCGGTTTTCTCCGTGTGCTTCCGATTATTCTTGTCAATATTATGGTGGTTTTCTCCGTGTGCAACCGTATATTCTTGACAATATTATGGTGTATTTCTCCGTGTGCTCCTGATTATTCTTGTCAATATTATGGTGGTTTTCTTCGTGCGCACCTGATTATTATTGTCAACATCTTGATGGTTATCTCCGTGTGCTTCCGATTATTCTTGACAATATTATGGTGTTTTTCTCCGTGTGCTCCTGATTATTCTTGACAATATTTTGATGGTTTTCTCTGGGTGCTTCTGATTATTCCTGACTAACAATCTGATGGTTTTCTCCGAGTGCTTCTGGTTACTGATGAGGATTTGATCTCTGCATGAAGGATTTTTTTACTTAATGAGGCATGTCATTTTTATTCAAGGTTGCATTTAATTAGTGAACTTCTGCTACTTAATCATCACTTGTAAATTTTTTATCAGGTGGAAATTTAAAAAAAATCATTACTCAGTCGAATAATAATAATCTCTGAGAAATCTAAGAAGCACTAACAGGAAGGACGAACTTCCTTCTCCTTGGAGTCTAGCGAAGCCAACCTTCCTTTGCGATCGATAGTGAGCATTCCGCATCCCGCATTAATGAAATAGATATTATTTACCTGCAAGCAACACTGGCGACATCTGTTGATGACAGCCAGAAATACTTGCATCAATTTGCTTTACATTAGATAACTTAACTCTCGCTGATGAAATATTTAAAAAATTATATTTAAGAAATGGTTCCAATTGGAGAAAACTGACAGTTTGTATCTAACATTAGTCACATAAGCTACCATGGATCATGGTTTGTTATCTGCAGCTGAATCGCAAGGAAGCCGCTGTAGATACTGTGGCAAGGATTTGTTCATGAGAAGGAATGCTAGACGTCATGAGAAGAATGATTGTGCTAGAAACCCACTACGCAACATGTTAAGCTGTAATCGTTGTAGCAGGTTGTTAACACGAATTGACAGCTTAAAAAGACATGGTAGAACATGTAAAGTCAAGACTACTTACGGCATAGAGGACACCGATGGATCCACTAGACTAAAGAAGAGTGATCTGCATTACGACAATAATTTCCTTGTCCTGAGCGTGATGGTATTAGCTCACCCGATCGTGAGGAAGAAAATAAATTGAAGGATGCTAATGGCTTCGGAAAGACTGAAACTAATGGAAGTATCAACACCTTGAAAAGTGAGAATACATTCAAGCCTATATTCAGTAGATCCTCCATTCTTTGTAAAAATGATGGACTCCTAAAAAGGAAGCATGAAGACGATGAAGACATTTCGACATCATCGATAGCGAATTCATATGGTAATCTGGGTGAAGAGAATGTCTTCTACAGGATTGTTACAGTGACTCTGAGGCTGTTAACAAAGGCATAGACTGTGATGAAGCACCTAGAGCTGACAAGATCGAAGAATGTGGCGATGTCCTGAGACCGAAACGATGGAAACGTCGTGTTATAATAAATAAATCTGATAATGCGTATTATGATCACTGGTACGATTGTGATATTTAAAGTATATATAATAAACAAACAAGTAAGATTTTGGTAGAAGAGATTGATTACACATCATGGAAAGATCCAAACATATTGGTTGACCGGCTAAGACTTCTACATGGCTCGCTTTGTGCAGGAAACTATTCGTGCATCAAAGAAATATCCTTCATACTCAAATAACTGAGGAAAGCTGGCTACATTCAATAATGGCATCTTTTACTTGTATTTGTGTAATGTTGAGAAGTAATTAAATATTGAAAGTAAAAATTTAATATTTTTATTTCTTGTATTCTGATTTCCAACTAAGCTTGTGTGTTTCCGATACTGTATGTGTGATCATTCCGTTTCCTGTGTGTACTGTGTGTACGTTCCGTTTCCTGTGTGTAGGTACTGTGTGTACGTTCCGTTTCCTGTGTACACTATGTGTATACGTTCCGTTTCCTGTGTGTACTGTGTGTACGTTCAGTTTCCTGTGTGTACTGTGTGTACATTGCGTGTTGGAGCCGAGTAGACTTGTATCCATGTAGCTTCATAGACATGTAGTTTCGTAGCCATGCGGTCTTTTAGTCATGCAGTCTCGCATCCATGTATAACTCGGAACCAGCTAGATCCTTTTAGACTCGTAGCCTTGTAGCCTCGTAGTCTCTTAGACTTGTAGCATTGTAGCCCAATATCATTGGAGCTATTGAAAGAAAAGGCAGTTGGAGCATTTGGATCTGTTGGAGCTTAGAAGTAGTCGTTGCGCGTATATGCAGGGCTTAATGTTTATAAGATTGCTGGCTTTCGCAAGTGATCCTGTAGTATAATAGAAATTGTGTAATAAATATTATGTTTGTAAAAGACTTTGTGGTGTTTTATTTCTCGAACCTTACAATTTTCTGGTATTTAAATTAAATTAATTTTAGCTTCGTCCAGGATCGTGCCAAGGACCTTAGTCGACCTAATTAATCAGTATACTGTTTGCAAATTTATTTAATGAATTTTTTACTTTTCCTGAATTTCTAGGTTAATTATTACGAATATTCCAAGATGTTGGTCTTGATGTCTGATAGGATGATGGTAGTAGAGGATTTAAAGTCTCTTTAAGAATGTTGAACGTATTGAAATTATTATTTTTTCCATAAAATTAAACATTATTGCATCGATCGAATATCGAACCAAGGACTGGCGCGGATCGAATCAATATGTAAGTTAATGAGTGATTTTTTTGATGAATTTTGGATTTTTTCCCGCTTTTCAAGCTACATCATTACATGATTTCAGGATGGCGCCAAAATTTCATGATAGCGGGGGGCACCTCTGTAAAAAATGATTACTGCACTGTAGCGGGTTAGAATAAAATTATCTAGATGGAAATGTACTCTATAATACGAGTACACACACAAGATGGTGTACTCCAGCAGACGGTAGCTCCTGGTAGCATGTACTGAACATAATATGTCGGATCCATGATGGTCGACTAGGACAAAGTCAAATTTCAAGGACAAAGTCAAAATTCAAGGACAAAGTCAAATTTCAAGGTCGAGGTCAAATGTTAAGGTCAAAGTTGAAGGTAAGGTCAAAGTTCATGGTCAAGGTCAAAGTTCAAGGTCAATGACAAAGTTCAATATAAATAGACAAGGTTAAAGTTATGGTGAACAGAACATTATACCAACATGTCGCCAGCACACTCTAGCAGACGAAAACAAGATGGCAGCCTCCAGCGGACGAAAACAAGATGGCGTACATGACGTCATACTAGCTGATGGTAAATACCTTGTTATTGGTGGTGGTAGGTCAGTCTGTAGGTGCCTTCTGTGGAGGAAGGATCTGAATTTTTTTTTTGTTTTTTGCTCTGACCGGTTTCGAACCAAGGACGGGAATAAATATAATGAATCAGAATTCTATTAAGTTAATTTTTTGATGAATTTTGGAATTTTTCCCGATTTTCTAACATAAAAAATACGGATTTCCAAGATGGCGTCTAAATTTCAAAATGGCGACCATAACGGTAATTGCAACATTAATAGGATCCAATATGGTGGTCGTAACGTAAAGTGTAAGAATGACATGGTACTCAACCAAGATGGCGGGTGTAACGAAATATGTAACATTTATATAATTCAAGATGGCGACCGTAACGATAAGTCCAACAGTGGGTTTTAAGATTTTTATCATTCATTTGAATAAATAATTTTTTTAATGATTTTTAAAAATTTTCCCGATATTCTAACATAAAAATTATAGATTTTCAAGATGGCGGGCGTAACGGAAATTGAAACGGTGACGTCATAATCCTAGATGACGTCAGAGGCTTATCGGAGGCTGTTGACATGGATTCTTAAGCCTCTTTTAGGAATTTTCGTAGTTTCTAAGGTAAAACGAGTTTTGAGGTTTTCGAAATCCTAATTTTCGAATTTTTGTGGACGAAACCGAGAAATTTTTCCTCAAAACGGGAATTTTTGAGTTGTTTTGAGGAATTTTTGAGGAATTTTGAGGAATTTTTGAGTCCAATATGACCGCCGTGACGTTACAATCAGAGATGGTGGCTCGGCTCCTCGCTCCTCAGCCTGAAGCCTGTGCCCGGCGCCCCTATTATATACTACTGAAGACAGGTGAGAGAATTTTCATTATATGAGAATTTTCATTATAAGTGTTTTTTATTTTACTGCAACCCAATAGCCGCATTTGCGCTTAATGTGATTTGGCTGCAAAAATGATCTGAAATGCTCCAATATTCATATTAAATACACGTGACAGAAAAATATTGCAAACATGAAAATGTATATTTCCAAACTTTTGTAAGTATCTTATCATCCAGGTAGGTCTAGGACATTGTCATGCTCAGTAGCACTTATTATAGGGTAAATTTTTAGTTAAAATGTTTAGTTGTTTCGTTGAATTCACGGCAATATTTATAGACTTACCTATTCGTATACAAAATTCCCCAAATAATTAAACCGACACACAATTAAAACATTTTAAATTATGATTATTCTATTTGTTTACATTATATCAAAAGTTACAATAAATCAAATTAAAAGTTGTAATACAAACAAGGGATAAACATTACTTTGTAAATTTATACACAGGCCTACACGTAATAATTTAAGCTTCAACACAATTTTTTCGTGTTAAAAATGTTAACAGAATTTTATACAAGCTTTCTTTTAATCACCTTTTTTTGTTGGAGTTTCTATTTAACATTTATTTATTTTTCTAAATATTTGGAATCACAATGTATGAAAAATATTTTTTATATCAAAATTTTTGTGTGGTACAGATTAACAGGCTAAATCATCCCCCCCTCCCCCGGCTGATGAAAAATCTAATATATAAAATTCTCGTGTCACAGTTTTCGTTGCCATACTCCTCCGAAAAGGCTTGACCGATTTTGATGAAATTTTTTGTGCTTATCCGGTATCTATGAGAATCGGCCAACATCTATTTTTCATCCCCCTAAATGTTAGGGGTAGTCCACCCCTAATTTTTTTTTTATTTCCAGTTTTTGGTAGGAAATCACCATGGCAACGGCTGTTGCTTTGTTGATGCTTCATTCGTCTCTATGGCAACGGCTATTTCATTGTTAGTGCAGTCCTCATCACCGTTGAAATTTTGCAAGTACTTTAAATATCAAAAATTGCCCTTTTTTTTCAAGTATATATATTTTACAGACTTGAAACTTCACAGTAATGTTCCTTATGTTACGCAGGATGACATTTTCCGAAAATTAGATCCCATAGCATAGGTGGTTAAAACCAGGCAACAGTGGGTACTTTGTCTGCATGAGAACAGTATTTTGCATTGTTCATGCCTTCTGCGTCTCCATGGCAACAGGCATCGCGCGGCAGTGGCGTACCCACAACGAGGGGCATGTATTATGAGCGGCGCAAGAGTGATCTGCCTGTAGACTGCCGTAGCGAAGTACGGGTACATCAGTTTTATGTTGCGTGCACGAGTCGGGAAACCATCGGTACATTATACAGCATTGTAATAAATTTTCACGGAATTTTTTATTATTTACCATTACTGTAAATGGGAGATGTGGCATAATTCTTTTTCCATTAGTATAGCCGTGCGAAGCTGGGTCGGGCAGCTAGTAACTAATAAAATAGCGCGAGCGACTGCAGATGACTTATTAACAGAGAAACAATTATTTCACGTATTTATTTCGCCCCAAAATGTATTAAACTGCCCTTTACACAGCCAATACATTTAAAGAGTGTTTGATGAACGATACCAATGTTAGATATTCTTTATCCTTTTGTCTGAGTTACACATGATTGGTGTATACCTGTAAATTCATGACGTTACTTTGAAAGATGCTGGAATGCGTATTATACACTTAAAATGAGTTAATAGGACAATAAGTAGTTTAAACACGCCCAAGAAGTCAGGTAAACAATAAAAACTGTGCCGTAAATTAGAGATTTAGACACGTTTATTTAAAATTTTGTAATCTGAAATATTTTGGAAATATTATTTTTTTTTTCTCTCATCTTATTTTCTTTACGGCCAGGCCCTCAGCCTCTGTTCTCAGAGGCGAGCTGATTTTCTTTCCCAGCCTCATGCTAGGCTAGCATTCTGGCTAATATTTCTCCCGCCTCCAGGCACGTCGGAGCCGGTAACTTTATTTCTTCGCGTGACTACCTTTTGCTAAGAGCAGCTTGTGAAGCAGTGCTGAGCCCTGCTAACTCTGTCACGAATCGGTATAAGGTTCACTAGCAGCAAGACACGACAGGAGGATGCCGTGGGCCTTGTGTCCCACAGACCATGCGTTTTTTGAAGCCACCCCCCGCCTGCTCACCCACCCTCTCTTCTCAGAAGTGGCTAGGAGCGACGACCGCTCGGGTACATTAACCGAAGTCAAGGCCATCTCAGACTTGACAGCCGCAGTTACGATTCTGCACCTTACCGACACCTAGCGACGGCTGTGGTAACTAATGCCACTTGTGAGGCGTCGGCGGCGCCGACACTACCGCGCTCGCGCGGAGGTAACGACAACCTTTCCCCTCCTTATGTCTCAGGCCGCTAGGTGGCACCACTGGTTACTCCATTACCCCCTCGCTTGACATTCTCGTCGGTCACAAGTCGATTTATTAGTACTTCCTCTCACCACCAAAAGATAGCGCCTCAGTCGCGCAGTCACTCCAGTAAGATCTATTGTTTTATGCCGGACACCTTCGGGTGGACTCGGTCATTTTCGGCTCAGAGCCTACCCCCCCCCCCCTCCCATTCTCTATAGACCCCGCGCTTATGATATTCTGGTGATATCCCGCTCTGAACTTACTTCGGTGCGCGCCTCCTGACTGACTGGTACCGTTTGTATCTGCGATCTTCTGCGAATCATCGACATCGTATATTATGTAGTCTTCTCAGACTAAAGGGATGGAGTCCCTAGCTAAAATTATTGACCAGTCAGTAGTTTAGTTGAAAGTAGAGAAACTTTGTATTTTTATATATATTATTTTTTTAATTAATCATGATGACTTCCGTGGCTACCGCGAATCGTGGTTCGAGTTTGCGGAGACGAGACGCCCTCTCCTGAGCGCCAGGACCAACACCCTGTTTTGGTAAGTCTTGACGTCATCCCCCCCCTTTAATTTCCCTCTATTGGCCTTTTGCGCCATTTAAGTATACTGTCTGGAAACAGGTCTAATTCTTTGGAATTTGGACTTTTGTTTCAGACAGGGTTCCAAGTTTGGGGCAACCAAAATCCTCTGCCAGAACCTCTGGAGTCGGTTCCTGCGCAGAATCCAACATCATTAGGCCTACTACCTTGATCACCGTCTACCTACAGCCCCGGGTGATACCCGCATAATTCTATCTTTTTATTCACGAACCCAAGATTAGTGTAACCCAGTTAAGGCAGCGGACAGTAAAAAGCAGTTCAAGGAGAAGAAATTTATATTATGTTTTGGAAGGACTATATGTACAATCTTTAAAGTTACCAATGTTAATTTCATTCTTGTTTTTAAATATTTTAATTTTTGTTATTCATTCAGGGCCGGCCCTATCGTAAATAACGTTAAGGAATATCATATAATAAGTGTAATTGTGAGTTATGTAAATAAGATCACTTATCAATGAAAAACAGCCTTTACTAAGGAAAATTTAATCTATAAAAAAAGAACAGTGATTAATAAAATAAGGAAGTCTATAGTCGTAACAGTTGTTTTTATTTATTTAATATATAATAACGATCCTTTTACTCCCAAGTATTCGTAGGGAGTCTCTAAATTTTCTTTGTTTACTTCTAGTGTCGCCTCTGTTGTTGACTTTTATAGTTATTAATTGAGGGCCCCAGTTATCAAAGCTTCCAAATCTTTTAACCTTATTATTCAATTATTCTTTAAGACACTTGGGGTATTACAAAATTGTAGCAGAGCATGGTTACGTCTATAGGCATACCTAATTTGAAAGGTCATACCTTAAATTAAAATTTAAAAAAAAATTGAATAAAAATTTTTTTTTATATTTTTTTGTCACTTAGAATCTTTTTGTAGTAAGTAATTTGTGAACTGTCCGCTGATACACGTAGTAGCTAAATTGACCCGTGAATTTTAAAATTATCATAAGTTTTGTGTGTTTACATTTGAGCGCGCACTGTGAGCAGCTGGCTGGCTGCCCGCCCACGCAACTCGGGCCGCGCGCGTGGCTTATCAACAGAGACGTGTCCGCTGGACAAGATACTCCCTCCCCCCCCCACCCACACTCCTAGTTAAAGGCGTTGCGCGCCAAGGTCAGTCCTGCCGGCTGACGTGACGTTCCTTGTAGGTACCCTGTTGTGCAAGCTAACCTGACAGCTTGTTACACCCGAGTACACTGTTCATTTCCCGACGCGGGTAGTAATAATAATAATAAATTATGAAGGCACATACTTCCCACGCAATAAAGCAATTGTTTTAATCATAAGCTAGATTTAAGTGTATACCTAAGTTTAAAGTTTAAGAGATAATTTTAAGAGGGTATTGTTTTGTTTTGTGTAATACTATGAATCCGGACAGGATGATTACTCCGGAGCTATTACTAGTAGATGAACTAAGTTACGAGTTGCAGTTGCGTAATTTACCAACTACTGGAAATGCGCAAGAGCTGCGAAAAAGGCTTCGAACCGCAGTACGTGATAAGTTACCTACCTCATTACATAATATAAATTTAGAAATACTCGAAGAATTCAACATAGCTTGCTCCAAATTTTACGACATAGCTGCTTTCGTAAGTTATTCAGATGTGGAAGAGAATTTGCCCAATGTAAAGCGACACATTATGCGATTAGAGCATGTCACCAGACGACTGGAAAATCTTGTGGTACTTTCCGCAGATGTGCTCAATGGTGTTTATCGAACAGAGCTAGATCGTTGTCTGCAACAGACAAACGCCTTCCAAATTAAATTGAAAGCTAGGGCAGCCCAATTAGAAACTCAACAGGACCTCCGGGCCAACAATGCCCAGGCAGAAAACCTAGGAATGGAAACACTAGGAAATGTAGAGAGTGAAAGTCTGGAATTTCCTCAGGAAATAAGGCAACCCGACACACAAGTATCTTTGTGTCAAACAAGGCAGGTTCCGCCCATTTCATCAACATCAACATCTCAATCACTCATCACGGTTTCAACCCCTCCCATCCCAGCAGCCACCATTCAAATTCCCTCAGGCATGCATGCTTCTACAGCTCCCATCACCAGTGTCACATTTTCCGGTAACTTGCCTGCAAATCCACATCCTTTAACACAACAAAATTTGTTTTTCCCATTCGCCACAAACCAGCCATATTTTAATCCATATTCCCAGTTTCATTCTTTATTGACATCCGGGCAAGGAACTCCGATCCCTACCATCCCCACCGCGCAAATTGCACATCCTTCACCCCCACCTCCGCCATCAACGCAGAATCAACCAGAAACAACATTACCAGTTACGCCAAGGGCGGCTGAGTATAGCTGTTATGGGAAAATTGCCCATTCAGTCGAGAGATTACTTGTTGGTTTTCCAGAAACAAGTGGTCTTGACCCAGATAAATTAATCGAATTCATAAGGCACTTACTTAAAATCAGACAGAAAGGGGGCATACCTGACAAACAGTTGTTGGAGATAGTTTTTCCCTACACCCAACCACCACTAAGTGAAAGAACGAGTCAAGCAATAGAAAATAGTTACTCTTTTGACAAATACCACGAAGAAATTTTGAATTTTTTTATACCTGCCAGACTTTTGACAAATTACCGTTTGGAATGGTACAACAGGCTACAGCGAAGTAATGAAGCATTGCCGCACTATGTAGCATCAATCAGAGAAGCCGCGGCGGTTCTCAGATTGGGCGTATCAGAGAGCGAAATAGTTAGTTGCATAGTAGACGGACTAAATCAGGCAGAGCGCTCACGCGCTGTTTTCCAGGCTAGGCCACGGAGTTTTGTAGAACTAGATCAACTCTGTATACAGGCCATGAGTTACGAATATGCAGACACTCAGAGAAACAGGTCAGCGAAGTCCGTGGATAAGCATGATTCTCAGGCAGAAACTGCAAATAGTTTTCCATTCACGAAACAACAAAATAGCCACCCACAACAGAAAACAAACTACTACAGAAATAATAAGTATGGTTCAAACAAGAACATACAACAACAAACACCTTTCTGTAATTATTGCAAGAAAACAGGACATTACATTGAGCAATGTAACCACAAAAATTTCAAACCAAATTTCAACAAGGCAAAAAACGCGTAAGGCGGTGGCCAGGCAAATTTCTACCTGGTCCACCTAAAACTTCATCCGAGAGGAATTTTTCAGTGCATAATGTGCATACTAACGAATCACAAAAACAAAACAAAAATCAAAAAAGCCATAACGCAGGAAAACAAAAACACAAGAAAAATAAACGAAAGAAATACACAGAAAAAGACAGGAAACACAAACAGAAGATTATAACACAGCAAATTAATCATAAAGGAAATTCTGAGAAATTCACAAGAATTTGCAAAACATGTGTTAGCCTGACTAACAAGGGAAAACGTAAGTGTCACAACATTTTCGGTCACGTCCGAACTGTATTACCATACACTAAAACAATGTTTGGCAAAAATCAAATTATTGGTCTGATTGATACAGGAGCTACTCGTAGTTTTATTTCAGGCGATTTGTTTAGGGAATTACAGAAGAACAAGCAGGTTCTAAAAACAGAAGTCACGGATGTGCGCTGTTTTACTGCAGCGGACGAACCAATTAGTATATCCAAAGTGGCTATAGTGAAAATCAGGATAGAATTATTCACTTGGAATTTCCCTTTTCTTGTGGCAGAAAACTTAGCCACGCAGCTTATTCTAGGCTCCGACTTCATCGCAAAAACAGGTATTTTGATTGATCTACAAGCAGGAAGTTTTGTATTTAAATTTAATAAAAATCTTGTCATATCATTCGAGGAACCTGAAAATAAAATGTCAGGACAAGTTACTAATGTTTCTACCAACACTGACGAGAGAAATTCTTTGTCCCTGGATCATCTCGAGCCCAGTAAACAAGTTGCTATTCGAGATTTGTGTAATGAATTTTCAGATGTGCTAACTAAGAAATTAGGTCGAACTAACCTAATTGAATATCAAATTGAATTGACTGATACCACGCCAGTCAAAAGTCACCCTTATCAACTTTTAGGTCCTAAAATGGAAATTATGAGAAAACACGTACAGAAAATGTTAGATAATAAGGTAATAGAACCTTCTAATTCTCCTTTCAGTTCACCTGCATTTCTAGTACCCAAGGGCACGGAACAACGTTTCGTCACTGATTATCGAAAACTGAACAAACAGATTAAAATACCGCAAACACCCCTCCCCGATTTGAACTCAGCCTTTAATTGGTTTAGTAAGGCCAGGTATTTCAGTGTGTTCGATCTCAATTCGGCGTACCATCAGATCCCACTCACGCAAGACTCAAAACCTATTACCGCATTTTGCGTACCTTGGAATCTTTACCAGTATAATGTGGTACCTTTTGGCTTGGCCACAGGTGCTCAAGTACTCACACGACTTCTTGAACAAGTAGTAGGAGATTTTAAATTTAAATTTGTTTACAATTATTTAGATGATCTTGTAATTTATTCAGAAAGTTTTGAGGAACACATCCAGCATCTGACTCTTGTCCTTGAAAGACTGCGCAAGGCAGGCCTCACTGTAAATACAAAAAAGGTAAAATTTGCTGCTTCCGAAATATCTTTTCTTGGACATTTGGTATCACACAAAGGTGTTACAATTGATCCAGAACGAACACAGGCGATCAGGGAATTCAAACCACCTACAGACACAAAGGGCATAGCTCGTTTTATTGGCATGGCTAATTTTTATGCCAAATACATACCAAATTTTGCCGAGCATGCGGCACCTTTGAATGCATTACGTAAGAAAAATACACAATATATTTGGGGTCCTGAACAAGACAAGGCATTTAATTTCTTGAAAGAAGCCATAGCGAATCCACCTGTTCTGCGCATGGCAGATTTTAGTAAACCCTTTATTTTACAAACAGACGCCTCAAGTGTTGCTATAGGGGCGGTATTGTCTCAGGAAATAGATGGCGCCAGGCAACCCATTGCCTTCGCCTCACGTACATTAACTTTTCAGGAGAGGAAAGCATCTTCAGTGTATGAGTTGGAATGTTTAGCAGTAGTTTTTGGTATTGATAAATTCCGACAGTTTCTGGAACATAGGGAATTTCTATTGGAAACTGATAATCAGGCACTCGCTTGGCTGTTAGCTCACCCTAAACAATTAGGAAAACTTGGAAGGTGGATCACCAAAATTCCTTCTCTCAAATTTAATATTCAACATATTCGCGGTACTCAAAACATTGTGGCTGACACACTTTCTCGAATGTTCGAGAACCCCTCCGAAACAATATCTCAGGAGGAACCTCAGATTTCGTGTCAGGCACTCCTAACCGATTTCCCCTTAGCTTTTCAGGACATACAAACACATCAACAAGCCGACCCATATTTGGCAAAAATAATTGAACAAGTTAAAGCGGGTACAGCTCCGAAATTTTATAAGTTAGCTAAAGGTCTCCTACAAAAACGTACACAACAATCAAGGCACTTTAAAATTGTTCTTCCACAAAATCTGCGTGATATGATTTTCACATATTACCATAGTTCACCTCTCGGTGCCCATTTAGGTATTTATAAAACCATTCAAGGTATTCGACGCCATTTTATTTGGGAAGGAATGCACCGGGACATTACACAGCGAGTTAAGTTATGTAAGCTATGTGCACTAAGTAAACCTGCAAAAAATACACAGTACGGTTTTCTTGCCTCAGAAGTAGCCGAAAGACCTATGCAAAAACTTTTTATTGATTTTGTAGGGTCATTTCCTCGATCCAAATCCGGACACTCTATGCTTCTTGTGGGCATAGATGCCTTTTCGAAATTTGTTTGGCTTATTCCACTCCGTAAGGCTACAGCTGACACCACTGTGCGTGCATTACAAAATCACATTTTTAAAACTTCAGGATTACCGAACATAATTGTATCCGACAACGGAACACAGTTTACATCCAGAACTTTCAAGAACATGTGTTACTCGCATGGTATACAGCATGTGACAACATCGCCATACTACCCTAAACCCTCGCACGCGGAGAGATTTAATAGAAATCTTCGTTCGGCGCTCATAGCGTTCCACGCGAATGCGCAGGAAAAATGGGACAGTAATTTGGTGTGGTTACAGATGGCATTTAATTATGCCCGACATGAAGGACACAAATCCACCCCATTTGAGATTATGTTTACTTATAAGCCCAACACACCCCTTTCCAATCTTTGGTCTCTCGAAGACCTACTACCGGATGATCCCAAGGACATCGCGGAGATTTGGAGAAAGGCGCGTAGGAATTTAAATTTGGCTCACCAAACAAGTCAGAGAAGGTACAATAAGTACCGCTCCCCTAACCCCTACAGGGTAGGTGACACGGTAATGTGCAAAGCACATCCGCAGAGTAAGGCCATCGATAAGCGATCGGCCAAGTTATCGTATCGCTGGACTTGACCATTACAGATCCAACGGTTTCTAACCCCAGTGACTGTGAGTCTAGCCGACCCCAGTTCCGGAGAGTATGTGACACGAGCGCACATCTCCCACCTTAAGAAAGCGCATCCGAATTTAAAATAGGAGCGATTACTTTCTCTAAGCCTTGGCATGCCAGATATAAATATATGTATTTAAGACTCAATAAGGAGTTTAACTGAAGAATAAAAAACCTAGGTAGTAACATTAAGTAACAATAAAAATCCATGGTACTAGTTTGTAAGAAAACTTAATATAAGGTGTTAGTTTAAGTGGCCACTTAAGTTAATAATTTTATTTAAGATAATGAATTTAATCATGTTAGTCATTAAGAATGTGCACATTAGTTCATAAGAGTGTTTAATATTTTTTTTGTGTTTTAGCAAGTAAGTAGTAGGATACAGGCGAGCCTGGTGACTCGTCCTACTGAAGTTTTTGGTTCCTTGTTTTTGCTTTCCTTTAAGCTCCGCTTTAACGCGGGGGAGTATGTGCCGCAAATTAGAGATTTAGACACGTTTATTTAAAATTTTGTAATCTGAAATATTTTGGAAATATTATTTTTTTTTCTCTCATCTTATTTTCTTTACGGCCAGGCCCTCAGCCTCTGTTCTCAGAGGCGAGCTGATTTTCTTTCCCAGCCTCATGCTAGGCTAGCATTCTGGCTAATATTTCTCCCGCCTCCAGGCACGTCGGAGCCGGTAACTTTATTTCTTCGCGTGACTACCTTTTGCTAAGAGCAGCTTGTGAAGCAGTGCTGAGCCCTGCTAACTCTGTCACGAATCGGTATAAGGTTCACTAGCAGCAAGACACGACAGGAGGATCCCGTGGGCCTTGTGTCCCACAGACCATGCGTTTTTTGAAGCCACCCCCCGCCTGCTCACCCACCCTCTCTTCTCAGAAGTGGCTAGGAGCGACGACCGCTCGGGTACATTAACCGAAGTCAAGGCCATCTCAGACTTGACAGCCGCAGTTACGATTCTGCACCTTACCGACACCTAGCGACGGCTGTGGTAACTAATGCCACTTGTGAGGCGTCGGCGGCGCCGACACTACCGCGCTCGCGCGGAGGTAACGACAACCTTTCCCCTCCTTATGTCTCAGGCCGCTAGGTGGCACCACTGGTTACTCCATTACCCCCTAGCTTGACATTCTCGTCGGTCACAAGTCGATTTATTAGTACTTCCTCTCGCCACCAAAAGATAGCGCCTCAGTCGCGCAGTCACTCCAGTAAGATCTATTGTTTTATGCCGGACACCTTCGGGTGGACTCGGTCATTTTCGGCTCAGAGCCTACCCCCCCCCCCCTCCCATTCTCTAGAGACCCCGCGCTTATGATATTCTGGTGATATCCCGCTCTGAACTTACTTCGGTGCGCGCCTCCTGACTGACTGGTACCGTTTGTATCTGCGATCTTCTGCGAATCATCGACATCGTATATTATGTAGTCTTCTCAGACTAAAGGGATGGAGTCCCTAGCTAAAATTATTAACCAGTCAGTAGTTTAGTTGAAAGTAGAGAAACTTTGTATTTTTATATTTATTATTTTTTTAATTAATCATGATGACTTCCGTGGCTACCGCGAATCGTGGTTCGAGTTTGCGGAGACGAGACGCCCTCTCCTGAGCGCCAGGACCAACACCCTGTTTTGGTAAGTCTTGACGTCATCCCCCCCCTTTAATTTCCCTCTATTGGCCTTTTGCGCCATTTAAGTATACTGTCTGGAAACAGGTCTAATTCTTTGGAATTTGGACTTTTGTTTCAGACAGGGTTCCAAGTTTGGGGCAACCAAAATCCTCTGCCAGAACCTCTGGAGTCGGTTCCTGCGCAGAATCCAACATCATTAGGCCTACTACCTTGATCACCGTCTACCTACAGCCCCGGGTGATACCCGCATAATTCTATCTTTTTATTCACGAACCCAAGATTAGTGTAACCCAGTTAAGGCAGCGGACAGTAAAAAGCAGTTCGAGGAGAATAAATTTATATTATGTTTTGGAAGGACTATATGTACAATCTTTAAAGTTACCAATGTTAATTTCATTCTTGTTTTTAAATATTTTAATTTTTGTTATTCATTCAGGGCCGGCCCTATCGTAAATAACGTTAAGGAATATCATATAATAAGTGTAATTGTGAGTTATGTAAATAAGATCACTTATCAATGAAAAACAGACTTTACTAAGGAAAATTTAATCTATAAAAAAAAGAACAGTGATTAATAAAATAAGGAAGTCTATAGACGTAACAGTTGTTTTTATTTATTTAATATATAATAACGATCCTTTTACTCCCAAGTATTCGTAGGGAGTCTCTAAATTTTCTTTGTTTACTTCTAGTGTCGCCTCTGTTGTTGACTTTTATAGTTATTAATTGAGGGCCCCAGTTATCAAAGCTTCCAAATCTTTTAACCTTATTATTCAATTATTCTTTAAGACACTTGGGGTATTACAAAACACAAAAGAAAAATGTGAACATGTCAATAAAGCTATTGTAATAAATTTAGCTCCCATTAAATAGTCTGTTATACTACATGAAAGATATCGAAAATTTGTATAACACATGGCTATGAAATATTTTTTTCTAGATAAAACAAAATATTTCTTACAAGAATATCGCATAATTTTTATATTTTAGTTGTTGTTTTATGCAAGCAACATTTTTCAAACCATGGAAATATAATCAAATATTGAAAAATTTTACTTTTTTGTTTCATCTCGTATATTATAATGTGTGCAGTTAATACTGAAAAGCTTATCAGGGAACGGTTTACAAAAAACTTCAACAGTTGAAGGTACTGGGACAACACAAAGCATTAATGCCCGGGAAAGAATCCGAACCTTAGTAATACTGCGTACACTCTTTTTCACTGATACAGTTTTTTTTCCCCATGTAAATGTACGAATGTACAAATGTATGTAATTTTACATGGATATTGGTGTTCCATTTACAAATAAATAAGAGTGTACAGGGTGAGGTGGGCGGACACAAGCCGTAGGAAGAAATGACAGTTGGAAAGCGAGGTGTGGCCACGCCCCGGAACTGCCTCGTGGTCTCTCGTCGACCAATCACGGACCGGTATTCCGAGACACAGTGTCCAATCAGCCACCTGTACCATAACCGTATTCCTGGTGCACGATAGGACACAGCCAGTCCCGTGTCTTCAGGAAACGGATTGTCCTATCAGTTACCGATCTGTTGCCCGAATTCCGCGCATGCGCAGAGCTCTCTCTTTCGTAGATTTCGTCTGGCGCCATTATCTCGAATGTATATAGGTATATATATAAAAATTTTTTTTTCCATTTTTTGAACATCGGGGGACGTACCAAGCTTGTTGGCGTGGCAAATATAACTACGATAGCAAAACTATCCTGGAATACATTATGTACACTTTTAATGATCATAAAAATAAACAGCATCTTTAAAAGTACTTATAAAGGTGGTTCCGTTTTGTGCATTGTGCTGCTATCTGTAGTATTTTTTTTTCGTGACAATTATTATATCGATGGTTGCGAAACGTTTGCTATAATATGTTGGAACATTTTTCTAGCTTCGCGCAGGGCACCGTTTATTAAATCTGTTGCCGATTTGTTCCCTTACTGGGATTCGGTTTGGAAAAGTTCTGGGATACGGCCCGTTAGTTATGTTACGGTTTTATCCCCACAAGGGAGTGCTTGTTCGCTACCTTACACGAACGTCTTACAATACCGGCCTGAGCGTCTGTCTCCACCTGACAGCCGGGCTGGGTACCTGTCCTCTGAGGGCTCACCTCCTCTTCTTGTCCGTCGGCCAATCACGTGCCTCCACTCACTTCCCCTCCCTCACGCTAATTATTAGTACTTCAACATACTTTTCCATAGCTCTCATCTATATCAATAAAAATGCATATGTTCGTTCTTTCAAAATCTTAAACCTCCGAAATTCCTTCACCGATTGCTTGGAAATTATAACACAACGTTGCATTCGAATACGTACGTCACACACCTAAGACAGGTAAAAAATAGATAAAAATATAGATAGGGTGGAGCGGGGCTATTCTGATCACGGGGTAGATCCGATCATAATATGAGAATTGGCAACACAGCAAGCCATGAGCCGAAAGGAAACAATATCATCCCATCAGTCGCAAGCTGGGAGTGTTGGTGTTCACGTGGTAAAAAATTTCCGTTGTTATTCTAAACATTGATGTGTGTAAGGAAGCGATTCAAAACCAAGGTAAGTCACGCCATGCATTTTTATCACTCTTTATAAAATCTCACGTTCCAAAATAAGAAGCTACAATTACAGAAACGAGATATCTTTTAGTACTTTGGTTTCTTCACGTAGCATATTTACTGGAAAACAATATCCTTGTATCAGTTCTGATAAAAACCAGTTTCCTCTTACAGTTTGGACGGCAAAGGTAAAAGTCGACAAAATGGGGCAATTCCGATCACGCTATTGGGGCTATTTCGATCACAGGAAATAATTTATTGCTCTGGAGAATACAGCACAGAAAGGATCGTATTTATCAACTAATCTTAAAAGTGATTACTCGACACTGCTCTATTGTCACGGTGCACATAGCTGACAGAAAAAAGTATTATCTTAATTTTTCAAGGATAGCTGAGGGGACAGTTAGAGACCTAGCTGTCGCCAGTTTGTAGATACTGATGTTTATCTTTTCGACTACCGCACATTCCGTTGCGGTGATTGGTTTCACTGCCGATGCTTGGCGGGTCGCACCCTATATTACTCAAGAAAGAGTTGGCTGGTCGCACTCCGTGTTGGCCACACTTTAAATAACTCGCACACATTTTTTCATCTCGATGCCATAAAATAAAGGCATTACCAACTTGACATATATAAAACGAAAAAGTGTCAAGTTTGTACCTTGAAATATGACCATTGGTTAAATACTGTCAGAGTGTTTGCCATCCACAAATTTTACTGGTTCTTAGTACCAGCCGTTGTGTGCTGAAATATAACAACTTTCGAAATGGGTCTTCGGGGACTATAGCAGCATAAGATTTCTCGCAACAAAGTTTAGTTAATGACGGATTTTCTCAAACATTTTGATACTGAAATCTAATATTGTTATTAATAATTTATTTAATCTCCAAATCCTTTCTGGAATACGAGACGATAACAGAATTCCACACTACCCAAGTTATAACCGAGATAAACATTTTGATGCATTTTACTGAAGTGTTGCATGCATTTAAAACATCTCAAATGTAAATCAACACTAATATGTACTATGGTTGTGAATTTCAGATGGTCAGAAACTACAAAAGAAAGAACACCACTCTTCAGTGGTCCGAAGAGTCTATGTCAAATGCTATCAGCAGTGTCCTCCATGGAGAAATAACCATCAGAGCAGCTGCTAACTTACATCAGGTGCCATTCACCACATTTCAGAACAGGATCCAAAAAGTAAAACTACAGCAGTTATTAGGAGACAAAGGGAAAGAGTGCAAACATAAAGTTGGTCACCCACCTGTACTAAATGCTGAGGAGGAAGATGAACTGTGTGACAGACTGCTCAACCTGTCGAAAAGAGGCTTTGGTTTGACCACAATTCAGGTAAGAAATGCAGCATACATGTATGCTGAAAAGAAGGGTCTAAAAATTCCATGGAGCAATACCGAAAAATTGGCTGGTAAAGATTGGCTTGGCAAGTTCATGGCCAGACATCCTCAACTCTCTTTGAGGAAACCGGAAGGTTTGTCAAAAATGAGGGCAGCTGCCATGGATGAAAAAGAATTAAACGACTTTTATGACCTCTTTGGTGATTTGACGAATGAATTAGAACTCAGGGAGAAGCCAGAGAGAATTTATAATGTTGATGAGTCTGGATTTCCTTTAAACAATAAGCCATCAAAAATCATTTGTGAAAAAGGCCAAAGAGAAGTAATTAAATTGACAAGTGTAGAACGTGGGGAAAATGTGTCAGTAGTAGCTTGTTTCAGTGCTAGTGAGGTGTACATACCACCATTCGTGATTTTCAAGGGTGTGCGGTATCGAGAGTCATACTGTGCTAATTTGCCATCTGGATATGTAGCAGAAATGTCTGAATCTGGATATATAAATGAGGACCTATTTCTCAGATGGTTGCAACATTTTCAAAAGCACAGACTCCCAGGGAAATGCCTTCTTATTTTGGATGGACACGCATCACATTATTCGCTTAAATGCCTGAACTACTGCAGAGAAAATGAAATTGAACTTCTCTGTTTACCACCTCATACCACTCATGTCCTTCAGCCTCTAGATCGCTCACTATTCAAACCATTATAAACTTTCTACCATCAAGAAGCAACCACATACTTTCACAACAACTCAACACAATCGATCACCAAGTCTGACTTTGGAAAGATTTTCACAGCTGCGTGGAACAAAGCTGCATCCCATGGGAATGCTACTAAAGGGTTTCAGTGTACTGGTCTCTACCCATTTAACCCTAAGGCTATCTCGATGGATAAATTTCTACCATCTGTAGCTTTCCGAGCTGAATCTCCTTCTACATCAACAAAAGCATCCACCATGCAAACTTCAGGTCCTTCATCTGATGTTTCTCTTGATCATGTTCAAAATAAGTCACACAGCCAACATTCCCCGTCCAAACACACAGTTTGCTCCAGTTCCCAAGCTTCATCCACCATGTCCATATCAGCTTCTACGTCCAAGTCTCCCAGTGAACAGAAACTAATTGGATTTAATGACATCATTCCAACCCCAAACAAATCATCTACATATAGGAATGCACCGAAACAAACCAGAAAGCAGAAATCTCGACATCTGACATCGGATGGAAACATCAAGGCAACAGCAGAAAAAGTTAAAATTGCCACATTAAAAAAGAAACAGATAGATTGCATATTGAAGAGACGAAGACTGTTTGCAGAAAATGAAATGGACTTTAGTGGAGAAGAAATCCTCATCATGAAAGATTCGAGTGACGCACCATGTGGATTTTGCAACAGAAGATGGAGCCAGTCTGCCAACAGAGGGGACTGGATCAAGTGCCAGAAATGTAGAAGCTGGTATCATGAAATCTGTGTGGGTGCCAAAGGAAAGAAACCATTCAGATGCGGTAAATGTGTGTGATCATGATTGCCCCACTATGATCGGATTTACCCCGTGTGTGATCGCAATTACCCCACTTGTCTTGTGAATCCTGTGATATCACCTTTTAAAGAATATTTTTTTTGTAAATTTATATGTGCCATTAATTACCTTTTTCATTCAAGGTATATTAAGTATACATATTGAAGTTTATGCTCATGTATTTTCATTAACCTAATCTTATTTTCAACAATTTATTTTCACAACACAATTTGAAGTGATCGGAATTGCCCCTCTCTACCCTAGGTATAAAAATAGATTCGAAATATTTGTATTGCTATAGAGTGACATATAGATACGTTTATATATATGTACATAAAGGACAGATGTAGAGAGATTTAGAGGGATAGAGAGATAAAGAGTGATAGATGGTTATATGTAGACAGAGAGATATAGAGAGATTGGGATAGAAAATTATACAGAGAGATGAAAGAGAGATAAATAGATTCTTTATATATTATGCCAGCATTAGCTATAAAAATAAAGCTTGATTTTATCCTTTCACTAAAAGTATCGTCTTAAAAGGCTGAAATGAAATTACATTTCACTAACGTACTATCAATATTCTTAAAATATTAACATTTTAAAACACCTACGGTTTTAGCACTTTACGCATTCAAAAAGTATCAGATGTCATATGAATTGATTAGATAGAAAAAAAATTGGTTGTCTGTAAAGTCGGTTTACGGACGATAGTTTAACGTGACGTCATAACAAAACATTGATGAAATGATTGTATACTTTTATGAATAAAATTAAATAATATTTATTGAATTATCACTATTTTGTATGGATACGAAGGAGTGAAATGAAATCTACAATTTAATTGATAAATTTACTTTTATTTGCACTCATTAATTCAAATATGTTTCTTACTTTAACGAAGAGATTATTTTAACTATAACTTTTATACATGTTTGCTATTTAACTTCTTCCAATCTGTGTTATTCTGTTAAGGATAGGACGATGATAGAAAATTAGGAAACGACTGAAGTGTTTCAAGTTTAATGTGCCTCGAAAAAGTCAAATCGATGGTTGTTCCAATCGAGTGGAAGAGAGATAGATGGGGCACAAGCGTACAATGAGTGCAACGGTACACAGCGTAACGGGACAATGTGCGTAACGGGACACTTTTTCGTGCGTACAGCCGGCGTTCATCGATTTATTAGACGTTGTCACGTAAAAAAAATTAAAAAATCAAAGTTGTAGATTTTAATTATTCTTAAATTGTATTGATACAGCCTTTAAGTTATTTGAGTTAGAAATCATAACAGTCAAAATTTATTCATATAAATAAGCAGATATAAATCATCAGTGGGGCAAGGTTTTAGCTGACAGCATGGCTGAAAGTTTGATTATTTCGTCTAAGTGAAGAAAGATAAAAACTTTTTCAAAATATCTAAAAAATATTAACGCAAGGAAGGCATTCGTTAAAAGGAACATTATAAAACAACACGGTAATAACAATACATTCATTTGTCGGTACAAAGTGTTTAAAGAATTATAAAGAATCTTTCTAAACCGCAAATCAATTAGTTGCTAAACAGAATTTTATTTTTTTCATATATTTTTTAAAATATTCATTTGGTGTCTAGGTGTTCAGGTTTTGTCTTATGAAACTTATTAACTGAAACTTGGAATGAGGTTTTACTATGATTTTTGAATGAAAATAGATTCAAAGATTTATACAGACTATGAGGTTCATAAATCTAAATATACCGTTAAAACGAGTATCACCTTTGCCCTATTTTAACGTGGAAATTTATGAATGCAATTTGGCACATTAATCTTCATTAGCAAGAAGAAGAGAGAAACATACGAATAAAAAAAGACGTTGTTACGTAATCACGTTAGGAGATACACATCTTTTTGAGTTAAGACACTTAACTTTTTTGAAATTTGTTGTATCAAAAATTAATTAAATAATTAACTATTATTCAATATTAATATAAATATGTGGAAGATTTTATTTAAATAAATTTAGTAAAAATTCAAGAATTATTTTAATTAAAAATGAAAATAAAAATATGCTGCATGTTTACTCAAAAAGATTATTTTTAGTTATTTATTTAATAATACTGTAATAATTAATTATTTATAATGTATATATAATTAAACATACGGGAAGATAACTTCACTTATATAAATACTTCAAAAAGTTTGTAAACACTATTTCTGTAACTAGGTAATATTAAAAACAAATAAATATTTTTAATTATATGGATCATTATTCAATATAAACCGCTAAAGTATAAAATTTAAAAGCACATACATAATATTTTATTTGCTTATAGACTTTTATCGTTAAAAATTCACTCTCATCATTTTTTCTTAACCCGCCTAGAGAAGTATAACTTAAAACATGCTAATGAGAAGATAAAAAACATAAAAATAAAAGTTACAAATTGTATATTTGTTTTTTAAGGAATAATAAAGTAATTTAAATATGAAAACTTGAATGTCCTGGTAGCTTGTGATCGCCGGTACTGCTCAGAAAGGTCCTATATGACAAGAATGTTACAATGACTACGGTCTCCCAATCATCGCTCTTCGCTGAGGTAACTGATCTCGAGTTAGCACTCAGGAACGCCATATATTGGCCAGTGACCTACCACGTATTGTGGGCTGCAAGCGAGAAGTGGCCGCTACACATGTGCAGATGGGTGCAAGTTGACGAGTGATTGGACCTACGGCAGAATTCACAAGCGAAATAATTTCAAAGAATAATAATAATATGCATACATTAATAATTTAAATTATTTCAACAAAGATGATTACTCGGAAGGAGACAAAACCATTAGAATAGCACATTTCATGAAAAAACAAAAACTGATGTCTCTTAAAATAAGGCTTAGACAGTATTTTTTAAAGGTAAAACTGAGACTTTGATCAAATTTCAGGATCATCAAATTATTATTTATTGTTGTTTCACCGAATCGAGCTAAAAATTAAACTTTAAGTATGCATAAATGTATAAATTCTTTGAAAAAACAGTATGTGGCTGTGTCATGGACACGGCCGTGTGTTGTACGTGAATACGTGTACGTAACATTTAACACCATATATATTCACTGTAACTGTTTTACACTAATGGTTTATATATGTAATCGATAGATTTTGACGAGAGCTGACGATTGAAACTTTAAAGAACGTCGTAGCTTCTCCGAGTCAAAAGTCATACTAAATGGAAATCTTGAAAGGCAGCAAAATGACCTCAAAATGGTGGCGCTTCCCCCTCCACCACGCGCGATGCGTCACAGTCCTCACATAGCGCAACGAATTATTTGATTTTTTAGCTATCCAGTGGCGTATTTTAATTTTGGATGGAGATGATAGATATGTAGCTGCAACACGATTTTGTTATCATTCTGTTTTTTGAATTGCCTCCCACTATGGAAGCAATTTTTAAGACGTATTCACGTCAAAACGAGAAAATTGGTCGTATTTAAATGTGCGTAATTTTTCAAGAGGAAATTAGACAGAGGTTCGGTTACCACTATCACAGGTGGACTTCGGAGTATAATTTTCACGTGTGCATCACGTGTAAAGGTTGTACGGGGTTCGGCTTTTTATACGTGATGTTCACGTGGTTGTGCTGCGAGAACTCAGTAGAGAGAAAACTGAGGGCATTAAAACATTTATTTTTATAAAAGAAAGAATAATTCACAACTATGTACCGACTCTCACAGAAAAAGGACTTTCCCAAAATACAATGGAGGCGAAGTGTCATAAGCACAGGTAAAAAATCACCAGTACTCACAACATACAAAGGAAACATCAATAGAAACGATTATATTAAAAAAAAAAAAAAACAGTTTTTATTGTAATGGTCAAATAATTTTTCAAAAAAGTTATTACAAGTAGTTATTAACAAATTTTAAGAGCTCACATCAAAACAAGTCCTGATTTGAGCTTCTGCTGTCCCGAGATATCTACTCGATCAACATAATCTATATGAACTATGTACTTCTACGAAGTGAAAAGGGCCTGTCACTTAGCGCGTTAGAAGTTAAAAGGTCACACTTAAATATATCCATACCTACACATATTATATACAGGTATGATGGGTATTGTTATGAGTTTGTCATTTTGAGCAGGTGGCAGAAATGGCTCAGACGACGATATCTTCCAAGCTGTTCACACACAAAATGGCGGCTGAACAGAGAGTTCCATGAGCATTCCTTATAAAAAGTTTCAAGAGTTATTGTCTGTGAAGGGATCGAATTGCATTTACAGTAACAACGAACAGTATTTGCAAACAAAATTACCGAACATGGAACTATCGAGGAAATCTTTTTAAGAAACCAGTTTTCTGTTTTGTCAGGATAAACTGAGTAATATCGAACACGTATCTCCCGAAAAAAAGCTTACAAAAACTTGCAAATGAGCAATAGCTTTCTGGACGTAAAAGCTACAAAATGTGTAATTAGAAATCATAATGTGTTTCAAAGAAATGTAAATAAATGCAAGGCTGCAGGAAAATTTTTCATATCGAAGAGTCACGAAAGTGTTTCTTAGACAAATAAATAACAATTTATTTGTTATTAATAACAATAAGCACTATTTTGTGAAAGTGAAAATTTATAAAAATTATCATTAATTATAAATTTGATAACATTTCATTACGAAATTTTCAACATGCACAATTTTTTAAATAGGCATGTTTAGTTAAAAAAAATTTCGTTGGTCGTTAAATTCATTAAATTAAAATAACGTTATCAATAATTTGGTTTTCCTAATATTACCTAGTCAGCGTTGGGTACACGGGTAAACGGCTAATTCACATTTATTGTATTGATCATTTGGACTTTACCCATAAGACTTGGATAATGCTAAGTTACCCAGTGTTAACATAGGTTCACTTATATGTTAATAATAAATAAGATAAATACAAAACTATATAACCTTCAGACTTTAAATTTGGCATGCATATTCCTTTTGCTACATACACGTCCGCTAAGAAAGGATTTAACAAAAATCAGCTCCCGAAGGGAACTTCGGGGGCATTTAAGCTCAAATTTTTTTTTCAACAATAAGTTCTACAAAATTTAGGGGGGGCGTTTTGAGGTCATTTTGCTTGCGTTTTGAGATTTCACATTTAGTATAACTTTTGACTCGGAGAAGCTACGACGTTCGTTTTGGTTTCATTCGTCAGCTCTCGTCAAAAAATATCGATCGCACGTATAAAACATCAGTGTAAAATAGTTACATTGAATATATATGGAGTTAAAATATTATATATTGTATAGAAAATATTATCTGTTACGTACAGTTATTCTCGTACAACACATGGCCGTGTCCATGACACAGCCACACCCCATTTTTTTCAGTGGTGTCCTTTCTATTTTTTTACAATAGTTACGGCACAAATGAACCGAAATAATGCCTTCGTCAACTATATAATTATAAAAGTATCTAATTGTATAGGTATGTGACGTAATCGGTGATGAAGCGTAGCTGACCTTACATTGTTAGAGGTAATGGGGGTGCCTCCCATTTCAGGTCAAGATTTTATATTTACAGTAATTACAGATAAACTTGTAGACTATTTTAATTGTTTTACTTTCACGAAATGAAAAATATATACAGCGCATTCTTCTTGCATGAATAGCGGCCAAAGTTACATTTTTAACATTTTTGGGTTGTACAAATAAGGTGAATTAAATTTATTGCAGAACTTAATTTTTTTAGATTTGACTGCAATGACACTGGCTACTTCATGATATGATTTGAATTTCTATCACAAAAACTCATTTCATGTTTCATGGCTGTCAAAATTGTCACAAATTTGAGAATTTTTAAAAGCCAAGTAAAATTAATTAATATATTCTGGAAAAAATTCAAACCATTTGCTGAAGTAGCCAGTGGCATTGCAGTTAAACCTAAAAAGTTTCAGTTCTGCATATAAATTAAATTCTCCTTATTTGTACAACCCAAAAACGATAAAAAATGTAACTTTGGCAGCTAATTATGCAAAAAGTATGCGCTGTATATATTTTACATTTCGTGAAAGTTAAACAACTGAAAAAGTCTAAAATTTGATTAGTGATTAATATAAATATGAAATCATGACCTGAAATGGGAGGCACCCACTTATAGCGGTTTGGACGCACTAATAAGCGACGGTCTTCCATTGTGCTCGGGCACAATAAATTGTGCTTCTGGTTGAGCGGCTTCTTTGACGGTTCATCAATCACCGGCAGACTGGTAATGAGGAGAGTGCAGCACAATAGCCAATCCACTCCTGCTGGTAAGCACTACAAGCTGTGGCCTCCGCAAATCTCCAGATGATCTCCAGCTAATCTCCAGTCCGAGGTCGTTGCGCCTACAATCTTCTGGCATAAAACCACATCGTAAAATATTTCTGATGCGTAACATCTTAGCTCTCGGTGTACGATATTTGGTGAGAGTAATTGCATGATTGGATCGGAAGTAGCATGGAACGGAAATGTATAACCACGGTGCTGCCATCTGTGGCGGGTGGCGCGAACCACACTTCACGAAGCCAAAGGGAAACATTATAATATTAGTTGTGTAGTTAAACTCGATAAGATGGGGAGCATTTTTTTTTTAAATCTTGTCGAAAATCAGGTCCAAAGCCTGGGTTTTTGTTTTTTTGACGTGACGTAAGTAATAAACATATTTGAATTAATGAGTGCAAATAAAAGTAAATTTATCAATTAAATTGTAGATTTCATTTCACTCCTTCTTTGTATCTATACAAAATAGTGATAATTCAATAAAAATGATTAAATTTTATTCATAAAATGTATGCAATCATTTCATCAATGTTTTGTTATGACGCTGTCACGTTTAACTATCGTCCGTAAACCGTCTTTACAGACAACAATTTTTTTTTTCAAGTTTTTTCTCTCGCTTTTATCGGAGCCGTTTTATTATTCGTTTAACTATTCCGCTCTGGAAATCGAATGATTCAAAAGTCAACGTAGCAGCACCGGTAACGAATTATAGTGGTGGGTATGGAAACCACGTGTGATTTTCGACAAGCAGTGTAGTTGTAAACACAATTTTTGTATATTTATCACGCTTGTTAATAGTCTATGTTAAACTTTCTGTCCGAGTTTCGTATTATAAGTATTTTTTAAACATGGTAACTAATGAATTTGTTCGTTACCGAGGTTAGATGTTACACATCTCTGGCGAGAACTGAAAGACAAGCTCGCTTTATTTTGCCCAAAAATAAAGCCTAAAATAAATATATTTTTTTACTTATTACTTGATAAAAGTGCAGGTTCATGAAGATGAACGTATTACAAATAAAATAAACTTATTCAACTTTCTTTAGTTTAACTCATTCTGCTACCAAGCTAAGCAACACTACATTAAATATAGATCGTACAGGCTATCGCAGCCAGAGACAGACTACTTTTTGGCTTCTAGGTTGAAGCCGCGTTCGTGGAAATGATAGTGTGCACAACGTTTCAGAATGCCTTGTTGTAGCCATCTTAAACGACGAATAACTAATCAAGGCCTGCTGTTATAGCTATTCATAAGTATATTTCGCCTAAGGAAGATTGGCCTAAAAATGTTTGTTTCTCAAGTTAACTGTCGTAAAATAAATTGGCCTGGTCTTGGCAAAATAATTTTAGGCAAAATGCTTGTACCCGAACTAGCAATGTTATTAATTAACATGAACTATGAAACACTAGAACTTCTGAACAGCCCTACAGAATAAACCCACGCCCCTTCTTTTAATTTCTTTCACTGACGCCAACTTCAAAGAAAATATGTGCAACCAAAGCAACCAGTTACCAGTACTACTAAACAGATCCCTTCTACGAAATTGATGCTTGAGCATATTTTTGTTATTTTAAAACCAATACTTTTCAAAGCTGTGTTATAAGATCACGCCAAGTCAGTAAGTCGCCAAGTGTAAGCTAAGTTTTATCGATAATGTCACTTAAGGTTATGCAAACAACAAGAAATGAACTGATGCTTGTTTCAAATTCGAGAGAAGTACTTTATTCGTGGGTTAGCTCAAGTGATGCGTGAAATAATGACTACATAAACGTAGAGGTTATTTCATTTCAGGTAACAGCTTAAAAAAAATCAAATTTTTTCATACAGTAATTAAACATGAAACTAGTCATTCATGTATATAAATGTCTAACATGTCATTATGTAATACCAGATTGAATAATTTTTTGTAAACCTGGCCTTATCTGAGAAGAGTACTTTGATCTACATCTGGTGGTTACCATCAAAATAATGTCATAACAAACAAATAATATCGAGTAATGACTCGTCAAAAGCTGTAAGCTGAAAATTTACAGTTTTAAAAACTGAAATTGAATGTTTTGGTGTGTAATCTCTTAAGTTTTTATATCCTTAACTTTCGGGCTCCAGAGTAATTTAATTTTCCTTAGTCGCTGAAGTCAGTGGTAGACGAAAAGTTTGTTTTTAGTAATGATTAATCAGTATCATTACCAATTTTACTTTAAGTATTCCAACAACAGTGAAGAAAAAGTTATACATTTGACACTGTAAGGGGACCAAATAGCTTTTACTCCTTGTAACACCGGTCAGGATTACGTATCATGACACTTTTGTCGTCTGTATCAGAATATTAAAAGTATCGCATAGTAAAAATGCCATTGTTTCAAGCTGTGCAGAAAAGTCCGTGTTTCCCATTAAAACTTCTGATTTAACGTTCATAAAGCGAGGTATGTGGTTCAAGCGAGCTTTTCCCTTTGAAAACTGGACGCAATTCGTACGAATTTTTAATATTTCTGTAGCTCTTTTCAGTGCCTTATTTCATATCACATTATGAACAAAGCAACATAAACAAAAAAACATTTATTACGGGCCTTTAACATCAAATTAAATTTCAGACGTGGAACGTTATACTCGAAAAATTAAACAGTTTTGCATAAAATATAATGAAAATAACATTTTCTTTTTAACTATGTCCAATAAATAAAAAGCTATTTGTTTTTAACTTTGTCCTTTAACTAGTATCCTGTAGCGCGTAAATTCTATTTTACAAGGTGTTCCTTTTGACTGCAATTTATCAAGAAAAAATCCAAAAACAGTTTTCTTATTTAATGATATACCTTATATATAGAGCCAGAGAAAATTATCTACACGAAATGGGTCATATAAAGAGATATAAACATGTATAGAGCTATATAGAGATTTATATATAGAAGAGATAGAGATAGTGTGAGGTAGATATAAAGAGATACATAGCGATAGAGAGATACAGATATATAAAGATGTAGATAGAGATAAATATATGTTTAGAGAGATGGATAGATGATTTGTATATGTGTAAATACTTCAAACCTATCACAAAACAAAACTGATTGAGGCATTGCAATGCATGCCGAGCATTAGCTACATAATGGAATCTTTTCCATATTAGTAATCTCTTATTTTTCAGCTTTTTTTCTATGGTGCTTTATAGAGTATATATTACATACAGACCACCAATTTTGAGATATATACTGGTAAATAACCATATACTGACAGAACAATGTCTGTCGGGATCTGAAAGTGATATAAATTAATTTTCACACTTGACATACAAATTAAGAAGACAATTACTAACTACATCTGATCTCTAAACAGTTCCCCTTCACCCTGTGTTCAGCCCGGGCAACGCCGGGTACTGCAGCTAGTTTATTAATATAAAAACACCTTAGCTCTTATTATCCGGTGTTTGGTAGGAAGGAGTAATTTTGTGAAAATGGAACGAATGTCCATGCATGTAAATGTGACACAAATATTGTGGAGCCACGTGTAGCAATGTAAACCCATATAAAGTCACTTTCATAAACATTTGTGGACATACCAAACTCACCTGTTTGCCAAATGAAACTATCCTTCAAAACTTTATGTTATAGTTTACAGTCATGAAAATAATATCAAATTAAAAATACGCAATACTTTTTTGACAATTCTTAGTTTATATTGAAATGTAGAGATAGCGCTTCGTTCGTCATACTATAAAGAAAGAACACACAAATTATAGGCTTAACACTTGCACATATACATTTATGGTAGCTAATTTGCGCTCTTAACCGTTTCCCATAAAACAATTTAAATCATGCAGATGTCATATTCAGTCAAAAAATCTTGTTTTTGGACCCACACCATAATTGTTACAAAAATATCAATAAAAGAGACCAGTGGACATTACAGACCTTACTTAATTGAGGAGTAGGGGAGGAGAAAAAAATAATTTTCTTTCATTGATAGTTTTATTTAAAACACACATTTACGTACAGTAAAATCTGTCACTTGCATATATAATTCGTATAAATTTTTCTACATACATCCTCTATTAAAACTTATTTTAAGTTTGTTTTTAGAGTAGAAAAATGCCACTACTTTTTACAGATCCCGATAAAAGTGTTGAGGAATGTTTCGCCTCAGAACCCGCAGATGTCAATGTCAGGCATCCTACCATTACCAACTTGATAATGTTGTTTTCAAGTAAAATTTCCGTGTAACCTGTACACAGCACTTCTCACACAGAAATGTTACACGGTCAAGATCGTTTCAACAGCCGTGGTTTTCATGGATTCGTGTACTTCGTCGTCGTTCAGAACTTTTGCCGCAATAGCGGCATTGATACAACAGCGAACCATCATATTACGATGCTATAGCTGTAGTTTGCGATGAAGTCACATTTGCTGAAGACGTAACAGAAGCTGATTTCAATAAGTCCTTAGTAGTATATACTGAGGGCTCCTGCTACAGGCTCCAGGCTGAGGTTGGAGGATACTCGATGCCATCTAGAAATGTGACGTCACGGCGGTCATAATTGACTCAAAATTCCTCAAAATTCCTCAAAAATGACACAAAGTTACTATAAATTTCTTTCATTCGAGGGAAAAATTTCCTTTTTAGGAAAAATATCCTTTTTTTATTTCCAAAAACATCTACAGAGGCCGAAATTTCTCGTAGAGGGGCGAACATTCCTCGAAGAGGAGCATATGCACTATAGTGCAGTACTTATATATTACTGTGGCGTTCACTGATTAGGTATTTGGCTGCTATCTTGAAAATCTTAATTTTTTAGCTAGAAATACGGGGAAAATTCCTAAAATCATAAAAAAAAAATTGGTTGCCTGTAAAGTCGGTTTACGGACGATAGTTTAACGAGACGTCATAAAAAACATTGATGAAATGATTGCATACTTTTAAAAATAAAATTGAATAATTTTTTTTAATTATTACTATTTTGTATGAATACAAAGAAGGAGTGAAATGAAATCTACATTTTTATTGTTAAATTTACTTTTATTTGCACTCATTAATTCAAATATGTTTATTACTTTAACGAAGAGATTATTTTAACTATAATTTTTATACATGTTTGCTATTTAACTTCTTCCAATCGGTGTTATTATATTAAGGATAGGACGATGATAGGAAAAGTAGGAAACAAATGGGAGTGTTTCAAGGATGATGTGAAGGACAATTGCTTACCCAATACCAAAATGCATTCAAAAATAATATATTTGCGCCACGGACTCTGCAGCAATGCTGGAAGGAACGGGTCAGCAAAGAACAATATAAAATGAGCGTAACGGGACACAGCGAAACGGGAAAATGTGCGTGACGGGACACTTTTTCGTGCGTGCAGCCTGCGTTCATCGATTTATTAGACGTTTGTCACGTCAAAAAAAAAAATTACTTCAGCTCTATCCTTGATCATTGCAATAAGACAAAATTACTAACAAAAGACAGGTTCGAGATAAAAAAAAATAATAAATAAAAATATTATTATGTAATTTCTACTGTACCACAAACACAAGCAAATTAACAGCATTTCTCGATGTCTGCAGTCTTCTTCAAATGCCTTGAAATGCGTTTTCAGGACAGTTCTACATAACGGTCGTTGGCAAGACACATCCAGTCTCTGACGAACCACGTCTTGATGTAAGCTGACATGTGACCAGCAAAATCCAGACGGTAGCCAGGCGCAACCGTAGGTGGTCATACACATTCAATCAGCAGCCAAGAGCTATTTTTCTTCGATAATAGACGAGAATTTTAAGCAGTTCATGTTCAATGTGAGGCTTATATACCAGCCATTTTTGAACCATGAGATTAATCACGTTCTGACAATAGGCTTGACTATGCACATTAGAAAAAAGTAAGCATGTTTGGAAGCACAATAAGCGAAAAGGAAGCACAGTTCAAAAACAATCAAAAATGAAGCACAATCGGAAGCACAATTAATGAAAAGGAAGCACATTTGGAAGCAAATTTAAAACAATGAAGCACATTTGGAAGCACAATCAGTGAAAAGAAGGCACAATCGAAAAAAAAAATAAAAAAAGGAAGATTAATCGGAGCACAATCAATGAAAAGGAGTCACATTTGGAAGCACATTCGAAAAAAAGAAGCACATTTTGAGCAAGGAAACACATTTAGAAGCTAATTAACAAAAGCAACACATTTTTAGTACATTTCAAAGCACTATCAGCGAAAAGGAAGCACAATCGTAAACACAATAAAAAATGAGCACAACTAAAGAGAAGGAATCTCATTGGGAAACCCATGAAAAAAAGGAAGCACATTTGGAAGGACATTTAAAAATGGAAGCCCATTTGGAAGCACATACAGAAAATGGAAGGACATTTGGAATAACATTCATAAAAGTAAGCACATTTCGAAGACAATTTAAAAAAGGAAGCACATTCAGAAAAAGGAAGCCTATTGGAAGCATATTTAAGAAATGGAAGAAGCACACTTGGAAGCACATTCATAGTATCGGATAGCCGGTCCTATGCAAGCTGCGGACTGAGGAGCCAGGACTCGAGTACCATCTTGGATTATGACGTCATGCCAGCCATCATGGATGACCTTGAACTTGATATTTGAACTTCACTTTAGACCTTCACAGTAGTATGTAAATGGACATCCGGGGACACGGGTCCGGGGCGAGGAGCGAGGAGACGGTCCGCCATATTGGATTGTGACGTCACGGCGGCCATCTTGGAGGAGTGTAACGGGACATAGCGTAACGGGACAAGTTTGACCTTGACCTTTGACCCTCAAAATTCGCCAAAATTGGGCAAAAATTGCCCAAAATTCCTCAAAATTCGTCAAAATTTACATTTCTGTGAAAAAAAATTCCGCCAAAAATTTTTTAAAAATTCCACAAATTAAAAATTTCTCTTTTCGATGGAAAAATTCCCGTTTAGAGGGAAAATTTCTCGTTTTTCGTCCTTAAATATCCCGGCGGCTAGAAATGTCCATATGTAGGCTTAAGCATCCATGTCGACAGCCTCCGATAAGCCTCACGTCATCATGGAATATGTCATCTTGGATAATGACGTCACCGTTGCAATTTCCGTTACGGTCGCCACCTTTAACTTTTTTATTTACTATCCGATTTTAATGAAAAAAAATTTAAAATTTATAAAAAAATTCACTTAATAAAAATTTAATGAAAAATATTTAAAAAACATACATTTACGACACGGAGCTCGGAGTCCTCGGTTCGAACCCGACGAGTGCAAAAAAATAAAAATGAGGACCGATCCTTCCCCTGTGGTGGGTGCTGGCATACTGACTCCCACCACTTATTTCAAAGCATATATATTGTCACCTAGTATGACGTCATGTCCGCCATCTTTTCTTCGATGCTGGAAGCTATCATCATTGTATCGTCGGCTAGAGTGCGCTGATGACATGTTAGTTTAATTCTTATCCGCTAGAGTGCAATAATCAATTATTGCTGCGACACTCGCCGTCTTGAAATTCGACCGCCATCTTGAAAATCCGTAATTATTTAGCAAGAAATTCGGGAAAAGTTCCAAAATTCATTAAATAAATCACTCATTAATTTACATATTGATTCGAGACTCGGTTCGATACCTGAACGATACAAATAATCTTCATTTTTATGTAAAAATACCTAAAAAATTACAGGTTTGAGAAAATAAAAACACCGCAAGTTCTTTTAAAAACATAATATTTATTACATAATTTCTATTTTAGGTACTACAGGATCACCTGCGAAGGTTAGCAATCTTACAAACATTTAGGTCCGCATTGGCGTGAAATGACTAATTCTTAGCTCCAATCGGTTTATACAAGACAGAGTCCAACCAGATCTTTTACAGACATAGTCCTCCTCTTCTTGACAGAGTTTCTGGATACCTTGTTTAAAAGTTTGCTTGACATCGTTAGAACTGTAAATTACTGCAGCCGATGTCTTGAATGCACACTTCTTTACTTTGTCATCGAATGGATAAGGCTTTCCATATATACAGTCCAACCACAAGTTATATTTCAAAGGTCCGTTTGTTGCTACGTCATCAGTAAGCTGATTGATTATGTCTTGTCTGATATCATCAAGAAAATTACAAATGTCCTTCGACTCACTTAACGTACTTGGATAATACTAGTCTTTCAATGTTCCACGAAATGCAGACTGCGCCAAGTAGAAGCCATTATCGTTCACTTGTAATGCTCCGATCACAGTCTTAGGTTTATTTTCATGTTCAGATGCCACAGTAATCGGTTGCTGCACATCGGTTTTTTTACTTGTACGCTCACGAGTCACCAATCTAAACTCAGGAGTCGTAATTGCTGCAGGTAGTTCTGCAGTAGGCGCACGGACTTCACCTTAACAGTTTATCGCATGTCGGCGCAAATTATCAATTCGAGTAAACCATTTATGACACTTGTCACCGCGAAACTTCATGCGAGAAGGATTCTTCATACATTTACTCCTCTCATGTCTCCGTACATCATGTGCAAATGCAAACGTCATGTCGCAGTAGCCACAAGGATGCCTAGTTGAAGACAAACCCGAACCAGATGTCGCTGTTACTGCAACTGTACCATTTCCAGGCATACTATTATGCACATCAATGCATCGTTACCTTTACTTTCTGCCGCACTGCAGGACCTTTACATGTCTCCAAGTGATATTTCAAATTAACATTTCTTGTAAATTGCTTGCGACACTTAATACAACCAAACATTTTACGATAAGGGTTCTTGGCACATTCTCTTTTCTCGTGTCGACGAGCATTACTGACGTTTGAGAAAATCTTGTCACAGTAACGACATCGATGTTCGTTAGTTGTTGAAGATTCGCCATCCATTGAAGTCTCCATCGAGGGCGAAACAGCGTTCGTCGTGGGTTCCTGTACAGCCAACACTACCGGCATTAAAGTCTCTTCTTTTGGTGGTATCATGTCTGTTGAAATCTCCTCCAGTGTTGACATCGTCGTTGCCAACGGGATCTGCACCTTCTCCATCGTAGCTGTCGTCAAAGTTCCCGTAGTCGACGGTACAACCTCCATCGAGTTCGACGTTAAAGACGGTAAAGATGCCATCGAGGTCTCAAGAACAGCTAATTGACACGACTTATGCACCAGAAGAAACAAACTAGGTGATCCTTACACCTCCGACGTCAGTAACAAACTGAGCGTCCTGCTGTCTAGGACTCGCTTATATACATGCACCGTATGGAATAATACGCTAGTCAAATCAAGAACCATGTACAATAATACTAGTCAAATCTACAAATTAAAAAAAAAGAACATTTGATCGAAAAAAAAATTCGATCTCTCCAATATACGCCAGGCTCCAAGAGCTACAAATCACGTCATCAGATCCATCTACATTTTGCTCCTATGCTTCAATTGACCATTAGCTGCAAGTGCTCCAACAGCTCCATCAGCTCCAACACGTAATGTACGCAATGTAAGCGCAATACATGCAATTTACACGCAATAAATGTAATGATTACACAGTAAACATAGGAAACGGAACGTACACACAGTACACACAGGAAACGGAATGTACACACAGTACACACAGGAAACTAAACGGACACACAGTACACACAGGAAACGGAACGTACACACAGTACACACAGGAAACTGAACGTACACACAGTACACACAGGAAACTGAACGTACACACAGTACACACAGGAAACTGAACGTTCACACAGTACACACAGGAAACTGAACGTACACACAGTACACACAGTAAACGGAACGTACACACAGTACACACAGGAAACTAAACGTACACAGTACACACAATAAAATAAACGTACACACAGTACACACAGGAAACGGAACGTACACACAGTACACACAGGAAACGGAACGTACACACAGTACACACACAGAAAACGGAACGTACACACAGTACACACAGGAAACGGAACGTACACACAGTACACACAGGAAACGGAACGTACACACAGTACACACAGGAAACGGAACGTACACACAGTACACACATGAAAAGTAATGATCACACATACAGTAGCGGAAACACACACATGCTTAGTTGGAAATCAGAATACAAGAAATAAAAACATTAAATTTTTACTTTCAATATTTTATTACTTCTCAACATTACACAAATACAAGTAAAATAAGCCATTATTGTATGTAGCCAGCTTTCCTCAGTTCTTTGAGTATGAAGGATATTTCTTTGATGCACGGATAGTTTCCTGCACAAAGCAAGCCATGTAGAAGTCTTAGCCGGTCAACCAATATGTTTGGATCTTTCCATGATGTGTAATCAATCTCTTCTACCACCATCTTACTTGCTTGTTTATTATTAATACTTTTAATATCACAATCGTCCCAGTGATCATAATAAGCGTTATCAGATTTATTTATTATAACACGACGTTTCCATCGTTTCGGTCTCAGGACATCGCCACATTCTTCGATCTTGTCAGCTCTAGGTGCTTCATCACAGTCTATGCCTTTGTCAACAGCCTCAGAGTCACTGTAACAATCACTGTAGAAGACATCCTCTTCACCCAGATTACCGTATGAATTCGCTATCAATGATGTCGAAGTGTCTTCATCGTCTTCATGCTTCCTTTTTAGGAGTCCATCATTTTTTTTTTACAAAGAATGGAGGATCTACTGAATATAGGCTTGAATGTATTCTCACTTTTCACGGTGTTGATACTTCCATTAGTTTCAGTCTTCCCGAAGCCATTAGCATCCTTCAATTTATGTTCTTACTCACGATCGGGTGAGCTAATACCATCACGCTCAGGACAAGGAAAATTATTGTCATAATGCAGATCACTCTTCTTTAGTCTAGTGGATCCATCGGTGTCCTCTATGCCGTATGTAGTCTTGACTTTACATGTTCTACCATGTCTTTTTAAGCTGTCAATTCGTGTTAACAACCTGCTACAACGATTACAAGTAGTATATAATAGTATTTCCTGGGACACGGGTTCTGGGTGTGGTGCCGGTGCCGGTGTCCGCCATATTGGATTGTGACGTCACGGCGGCCATCTTGGATGAGTGTAACGGGACACAGTGTAACGGGACAAGTTTGACCTTGACCTTTGACCCTCAAAATTTTCAAAATTGGGCAAAAATTGCCCAAAATTCCTCAAAATTTACATTTCTGTGAAAAAAATTCCGCCAAAAAATCTCAAAAAATTCCTCAATTCAAAAATTAGGATTTCGAAAATCCTCAAAAGTCGTTTTGCCTTAGAAAGAACCCAAATTACCTAAAGAGGCTTAAGCATCCATGTCTACAGCCTCCGATAAGCCTCTTACGTCATCTAGGATTATGACAGCCATCTTGGATTATGTCGTCACCGTTGCAGTTTCCGTTACGTCCGCCATCTTGAAAATCTTTATTTATTATCCGATTTTAACGAAATTTTTTTTAAAAATTATAAAAAAATTCAAATAATAAAATTGTAATAAATTATTTATAAAAAATATACTTTTACGACACGGAGTTCGGAGTCCTCGGTTCGAACCCGGTGAGGCCAAAAAAAATTAAAAATGGCGACCGATCCTCCTCCCGTGGTGACTTTTGGCAGACTGACTCCCACCACTTTTCTTAAAGCATATATATATCGTCACCTAGTATGACGTCATGTCCGCCATCTTGTCTTCGATGCTGGAAGCCATCATCATCATTGTATCGTCGACGAGAGTGCGCTGACACCATGTTAGTTTAGTTCGTATCCGCTAGAGTGCAGTAATCATTTATTATTACTGTGACACCCGCCATCTTGAAATATGGCCGCCATCTTGGAAATCCGTAATTATTTAGCTAGAAATTCGGGAAAAATTCCAAAATTCATTAAATAAATCACTCATTAACTTACATATTGATTCGATCCGCTCCAGTCCTTGGTTCGATCCCTGAATGATGCAAAACATTTAATTTTATATAAAAAATAATAATTTCAATAAACCATGTTCAAAATTCTTAAAGAGACTTTAAATCCTCTACTACCATCATCCTATCAGACACCAAGACCACCATATTGGAAATTCTTAATTGTAATGCTAGAGAATCGGGAAAAAGTTCAAAATTCATTAAATAAATTTGTAATCTATATACTGATTGATTAGATCGACTAAGGTCCTTGGTTCGATCCCTGACCGATACAAAACAACTTTAATTTTAAAAAAGTACCAGAAAAGTGTAAGGTTCGAGAAATAAAACACCTCAAAGTCTTTTACAAACATAAAATTTATTACACAATTTCTATCCTACTACAGAATCACTTGCGAAAGCCAACAACAATCTTATAAACATTTAGCCCTGCATAGACGTGCAACGACTACTTCTTAGCTCCAAATGGCTCCCAAAGCTCCAACAGCCTCCAAATGCTTAACACAGCTCCAAATGGCTCCAAATGCTCCAAACGGCTCCAAATGCTCCAAATGTCTCCAGCAGCTCCAAATGCTTGACAGCTCCAAATGCTTCAAAAGGCTCCAAATGCATAACACAGCTCCAAATGGCTCCAAATGCTCCAAACGGCCTCCAAATGCTTGACAGCTCCAAATGTTTCCAGCAGCTCCAAATGCTCCAAATGCTTGACAGCTCCAAATGCTTCAAAAGGCTCCAAATGCTCCAAATGCATAACACAGCTCCAAATGGCTCCAAATGCTCCAAACGGCCTCCAAATGCTTGACAGCTCCAAATGTCTCCAGCAGCTCCAAATGCTCCAACAGCTCCAAAAAAATGCTCCAAAAGCTCCAACAGCCTCCAAATGCTTAACACAGTTCCAAATGGCTCCAAATGCTCCAAACGGCCTCCAAATGCTTGACAGCTCCAAATGCTTCAAAAGGCTCCAAATGCTCCAAATGCATAACACAGCTCCAAATGGCTCCAAATGCTCCAAACGGCCTCCAAATGCTTGACAGCTCCAAATGTCTCCAGCAGCTCCAAATGCTCCAAATGGCTCCAACAGCCTCCAAATGCTTAACACAGCTCTAAATGGCTCCAACAGCTCCAAAAGACTCCAAATGCTTCAAAAGGCTCCAATTGCTCCAAGAGCTCCATCTTCAATTGGTTACAACTGATTCCTATTACTTTTATCGAACTTGGCATGATTACTAACATGTCTTTATCAGTATACATTTTGACTGGCAGTGGTAACGTTTTTTTACACCTTTAAGTTATAAGTTTTATTTAGAAATCAGATTTCGATAAATGATAGCTTCCATCTGGAAAGAAAATGTATTAATTTATCTTCAAGTTTATACACATACATTTAATTTAATCCATTATTGTATGTAGCCAGCTTCCTTCAGTTCTTTGAGTATGAAGGATATTTCTTTAATGTTCGAATAGTTTCCTGCACAAAGCGATCCATGTAGTAGTCGTAGCCTGTTAACCAATACGTTAGGATCTTCCCATGAGGTATAATCAATCTCTTCTGCTGCCTTCATCATCCTTGCATGTTTATAATAAATATTATCTCTGGTGTTTATCGTTTTAACACCAACCACAAGGTCACTTTCGTCATCTTGCCAGTGATTATCACAAGCTTGATCAGGATAATTTATTTTATTACGCCGTTTCCATCGTTTTGGTCTCAAACCACCATCACAGTCTTCGCTCTTGCATGCTTTTGGTGCTTCAGTACAGTACTCAATCATGTCAGCCTCAGATGTGTCACCACAATCTTCAATCATGCCAGCTTCTGATGTGTCACCACAGTCTTCAATCATGTCAGCACCACAAACTTGATCAGGATAATTTATTTTATTACGTCGTTTCCATCGTTTTGGTCTCAGACTGCCATCACAGTCTTCGATCTTGCCTGCTTTAGGTGTTTCAGTACAGTACTCAATCATGTCAGCCTCAGATGTGTCACCACAATCTTCAATCATGCCAGCCTCAGATGATTCATCAAAGTCTTCGACCTTGTAAGCTTCAGGTGGTTCTCCATCTTTCACATTTTCATGGAGACGACTAGATATTGGAGTAAATATATTTTCATTTCTAATGTGGTTACAACTTCCTTCGTTTGTTTTAAATTTTAAATTATTATCTTGATCTAGATCAGTAATTTTAGCATTAGCTTTTTCGCCTTCGTTCCTCTTCCGCGATGTTGTAGCCCAGTCTTCGTTATCTTTATTCATCTTAATTGTACAGGTCTTGTAATGTCTATCCAAGTAATATCTTCTACCAAAGGATTTCTGACACTGACTGCAATGAAATGGTTTTTGACAAGGACCCAAATTACACTCGCTTCTCTCATGTCGTTTAGCATTCTTTCTCAAGGTAAACACCTTGCTACAGTATCTACAGTAATGACGTTTTGATACAGCAACAAATCCCGTTTCAGGATTCATATTAGTTATTGAGACCAATGCCAGATGCAAACTAAGAGTTTTAAATTAGATATATTACTTAAATAGAATTTTTTAATTATTTCATCAGCGAGAATTAATTTATCTTATTCAAAGGTACTTGTTGCAAGTAGTTCTGCTTTTCAACAACAGATGTCGCCACATGTTACTTGCAGGTAAATAATATTTAGTTCTTTTATGCGGGATGCGGGATGCTCACTAACGATCGCAAAAGAAGGATGGCTTCGCTAGACTCCAAGGAGAAGGAAGTTCGTCCATCCTGTTAGTGCTTCTTAGATTTCTCAGAGATTATTTGACTGAGTAATGATATTTTTTTTTTTAAATTTCCACCTGATAAAAATATTACAAGTGCTGATTTATTGACAGAATTTCAATAATTAAATGCGACCTTGAATAAAAAATGACATGACTCATTAAGTAAAAAATTCTTCATGCAGAGATCAATTCCTCATCAGTAACCAGAAGCACCCAGAGAAAACCATCAAAATATTGTCAAGAATAATCAGGAGCACACGGAGAAAACTACCATAATATTGTCAAGAATAAACGGGAGCACACGGAGAAAACCACCATAATATTGACAAGAATAATCAGGAGCACACGGAGAAAACCGCCGCAAGTTTTCTTTGATATCATAAAATTTCAGGAAAAAATAATAATAAAAAATAAAAATAAATTAATAAAAAATTTAAAAAAAATAATAAAAAAATAAAATATAAAATAAAATACAAAAAATACATAAACAGATTCTGGCTTGTACTAGAACTATATATTTGCTCAACAATGAGAAGTTCACAAGATAGCAGAATCTGTTTATGTATTTTTTGTATTTTATTTTATATTTTATTTTTTTATTATTTTTTTTAAATTTTTTATTAATTTATTTTTATTTTTTATTATTATTTTTTCCTGAAATTTTATGATATCAAAGAAAACTTGCGGTGGTTTTCTCCGTGTGCTCCCGTTTATTCTTGACAATATTATGGTAGTTTTCTCCGTGTGCTCCTGATTATTCTTGACAATATTTTGATGGTTTTCTCTGGGTGCTTCTGGTTACTGATGAGGAATTGATCTCTGCATGAAGAATTTTTTACTTAATGAGTCATGTCATTTTTTATTCAAGGTCGCATTTAATTATTGAAATTCTGTCAATAAATCAGCACTTGTAATATTTTTATCAGGTGGAAATTTAAAAAAAAAAATATCATTACTCAGTCAAATAATCTCTGAGAAATCTAAGAAGCACTAACAGGATGGACGAACTTCCTTCTCCTTGGAGTCTAGCGAAGCCATCCTTCTTTTGCGATCGTTAGTGAGCATCCCGCATCCCGCATAAAAGAACTAAATATTATTTACCTGCAAGTAACATGTGGCGACATCTGTTGTTGAAAAGCAGAACTACTTGCAACAAGTACCTTTGAATAAGATAAACAAATTCTCGCTGATGAAATAATTAAAAAATTCTATTTAAGTAATATATCTAATTTAAAACTCTTAGTTTGCATCTGGCATTGGTCTCAATAACTAATATGAATCCTGAAACGGGATTTGTTGCTGTATCAAAACGTCATTACTGTAGATACTGTAGCAAGGTGTTTACCTTGAGAAAGAATGCTAAACGACATGAGAGAAGCGAGTGTAATTTGGGTCCTTGTCAAAAACCATTTCATTGCAGTCAGTGTCAGAAATCCTTTGGTAGAAGATATTACTTGGATAGACATTACAAGACCTGTACAATTAAGATGAATAAAGATAACGAAGACTGGGCTACAACATCGCGGAAGAGGAACGAAGGCGAAAAAGCTAATGCTAAAATTACTGATCTAGATCAAGATAATAATTTAAAATTTAAAACAAACGAAGGAAGTTGTAACCACATTAGAAATGAAAATATATTTACTCCAATATCTAGTCGTCTCCATGAAAATGTGAAAGATGGAGAACCACCTGAAGCTTACAAGGTCGAAGACTTTGATGAATCATCCGAGGCTGGCATGATTGAAGATTGTGGTGACACATCTGAGGCTGACATGATTGAGTACTGTACTGAAACACCTAAAGCAGGCAAGATCGAAGACTGTGATGGCAGTCTGAGACCAAAACGATGGAAACGACGTAATAAAATAAATTATCCTGATCAAGTTTGTGGTGCTGACATGATTGAAGACTGTGGTGACACATCAGAAGCTGGCATGATTGAAGATTGTGGTGACACATCTGAGGCTGACATGATTGAGTACTGTACTGAAGCACCAAAAGCATGCAAGAGCGAAGACTGTGATGGTGGTTTGAGACCAAAACGATGGAAACGGCGTAATAAAATAAATTATCCTGATCAAGCTTGTGATAATCACTGGCAAGATGACGAAAGTGACCTTGTGGTTGGTGTTAAAACGATAAACACCAGAGATAATATTTATTATAAACATGCAAGGATGATGAAGGCAGCAGAAGAGATTGATTATACCTCATGGGAAGATCCTAACGTATTGGTTAACAGGCTACGACTACTACATGGATCGCTTTGTGCAGGAAACTATTCGAACATTAAAGAAATATCCTTCATACTCAAAGAACTGAAGGAAGCTGGCTACATACAATAATGGATTAAATTAAATGTATGTGTATAAACTTGAAGATAAATTAATATATTTTCTTTCCAGATGGAAGCTATCATTTATCGAAATCTGATTTCTAAATAAAACTTATAACTTAAAGGTGTAAAAAAACGTTACCACTGCCAGTCAAAATGTATACTGATAAAGACATGTTAGTAATCATGCCAAGTTCGATAAAAGTAATAGGAATCAGTTGTAACCAATTGAAGATGGAGCTCTTGGAGCAATTGGAGCCTTTTGAAGCATTTGGAGTCTTTTGGAGCTGTTGGAGCCATTTAGAGCTGTGTTAAGCATTTGGAGGCTGTTGGAGCCATTTGGAGCATTTGGAGCTGCTGGAGACATTTGGAGCTGTCAAGCATTTGGAGGCCGTTTGGAGCATTTGGAGCCATTTGGAGCTGTGTTATGCATTTGGAGCATTTGGAGCCTTTTGAAGCATTTGGAGCTGTCAAGCATTTGGAGCATTTGGAGCTGCTGGAAACATTTGGAGCTGTCAAGCATTTGGAGGCCGTTTGGAGCATTTGGAGCCATTTGGAACTGTGTTAAGCATTTGGAGGCTGTTGGAGCTTTTGGAGCATTTTTTTGGAGCTGTTGGAGCATTTGGAGCTGCTGGAGACATTTGGAGCTGTCAAGCATTTGGAGGCCGTTTGGAGCATTTGGAGCCATTTGGAGCTGTGTTATGCATTTGGAGCCTTTTGAAGCATTTGGAGCTGTCAAGCATTTGGAGCTGCTGGAGACATTTGGAGCATTTGGAGC
This sequence comes from Bacillus rossius redtenbacheri, assembly GCF_032445375.1. Classification (NCBI taxonomy): domain Eukaryota; kingdom Metazoa; phylum Arthropoda; class Insecta; order Phasmatodea; family Bacillidae; genus Bacillus; species Bacillus rossius. The sequence goes on along the minus strand of NC_086342.1, from coordinate 38,336,159 downwards.
CGTTTGGAGCATTTGGAGCCATTTGGAGCTGTGTTAAGCATTTGGAGGCTGTTGGAGCTTTGGGAGCCATTTGGAGCTAAGAAGTAGTCGTTGCACGTCTATGCAGGGCTAAATGTTTATAAGATTGTTGTTGGCTTTCGCAAGTGATTCTGTAGTAGGATAGAAATTGTGTAATAAATATTATGTTTGTAAAAGACTTTGAGGTGTTTTATTTCTCGAACCTTACACTTTTCTGGTACTTTTTTAAAATTAAAGTTGTTTTGTATCGGTCAGGGATCGAACCAAGGACCTTAGTCGATCTAATCAATCAGTATATAGATTACAAATTTATTTAATGAATTTTGAACTTTTTCCCGAATCTCTAGCATTACAATTAAGAATTTCCAATATGGTGGTCTTGGTGTCTGATAGGATGATGGTAGTAGAGGATTTAAAGTCTCTTTAAGAATTTTGAACATGGTTTATTGAAATTATTATTTTTTATATAAAATTAAATGTTTTGCATCATTCAGGGATCGAACCAAGGACTGGAGCGGATCGAATCAATATGTAAGTTAATGAGTGATTTATTTAATGAATTTTGGAATTTTTCCCGAATTTCTAGCTAAATAATTACGGATTTCCAAGATGGCGGCCATATTTCAAGATGGCGGGTGTCACAGTAATAATAAATGATTACTGCACTCTAGCGGATACGAACTAAACTAACATGGTGTCAGCGCACTCTCGTCGACGATACAATGATGATGATGGCTTCCAGCATCGAAGACAAGATGGCGGACATGACGTCATACTAGGTGACGATATATATATGCTTTAAGAAAAGTGGTGGGAGTCAGTCTGCCAAAAGTCACCACGGGAGGAGGATCGGTCGCCATTTTTAATTTTTTTGGCCTCACCGGGTTCGAACCGAGGACTCCGAACTCCGTGTCGTAAAAGTATATTTTTTATAAATAATTTATTACAATTTTATTATTTGAATTTTTTTATAATTTTTAAAAAAAATTTCGTTAAAATCGGATAATAAATAAAGATTTTCAAGATGGCGGACGTAACGGAAACTGCAACGGTGACGACATAATCCAAGATGGCTGTCATAATCCTAGATGACGTAAGAGGCTTATCGGAGGCTGTAGACATGGATGCTTAAGCCTCTTTAGGTAATTTGGGTTCTTTCTAAGGCAAAACGACTTTTGAGGATTTTCGAAATCCTAATTTTTGAATTGAGGAATTTTTTGAGATTTTTTGGCGGAATTTTTTTCACAGAAATGTAAATTTTGAGGAATTTTGGGCAATTTTTGCCCAATTTGGAAAATTTTGAGGGTCAAAGGTCAAGGTCAAACTTGTCCCGTTACACTGTGTCCCGTTACACACATCCAAGATGGCCGCCGTGACGTCACAATCCAATATGGCGGACACCGGCACCGGCACCACACCCAGAACCCGTGTCCCAGGAAATACTATTATATACTACTATTACAGCTTAACATGTTGCGTAGTTGGTTTCTAGCACAATCATTCTTCTCATGACGTCTAGCATTCCTTCTCATGACAAAATCCTTGCCACAGTATCTACAGCGGCTTCCTTCCGATTCAGCTATAGATAACAAACCACGATCCATGGTAGCTTCTGTGACTAATGTTAGATACAAACTGTCAGTTTTCTCCAATTGGAACCATTTCTTAAATAGAGTTTTTGAAATATTTCATCAGCGAGAATTAAGTTATCTAATGCAAAGAAAATTGATGCAAGTAGTTCCGGCTGTCGTCAACAGATGGCGCCACGTGTTGCTTGCAGGTAAATAATATATATTTCATTAATGTGGGATGCGGAACACTCACTATCGATCGCAAAGGGAGGTTGGCTTCGATAGTATCCAAGGAGAAAAAAGTTCGTCCTTCCTGCTAGTGCTTCTCAGATTTCTCACGGTCAGCCATCTTGGATTACGACGTAACGGCGGCCATCTTGGATGGATGTGACCTTGACCTTTGACCGAAACCGCAGGAATGATCGCAAGCACACGGATTAACCATCAAAATATTGATAAGAATAATCAGGAGCACACGGAGAAAACCATCATAATATTGGCAAGAATAATCAGGAGCACACGGAGAAAACCGCCACAAGTTTTCTTTGATATCATTAAAATACAAAAAAAATTAATAAAAAATTAAAAATAAAAACGAAAAAAAAATTCAAACATTCTGCTAGCTTGTGAACTTCTCATTGTTGAGCAAAGATAGAGTTGTAGTACAAGCCAGAATGTTTGAATTTTTTTTTCGTTTTTATTTTTATTTTTTATTAATTTTTTTTGTATTTTAATGATATCAAAGAAAACTTGTGGCGGTTTTCTCCGTGTGCTCCTGATTATTCTTGCCAATATTATGATGGTTTTCTCCGTGTGCTCCTGATTATTCTTATCAATATTTTGATGGTTAATCCGTGTGCTTGCGATCATTCCTGCGGTTTCGGTCAAAGGTCAAGGTCACATCCATCCAAGATGGCCGCCGTTACGTCGTAATCCAAGATGGCTGACCGTGAGAAATCTGAGAAGCACTAGCAGGAAGGACGAACTTTTTTCTCCTTGGATACTATCGAAGCCAACCTCCCTTTGCGATCGATAGTGAGCGTTCCGCATCCCACATTAATGAAATATATATTATTTACCTGCAAGCAACACGTGGCGCCATCTGTTGACGACAGCCGGAACTACTTACATCAATTTTCTTTGCATTAGATAACTTAACTCTCGCTGATGAAATATTTCAAAAACTCTATTTAAGAAATGGTTCCAATTGGAGAAAACTGACAGTTTGTATCTAACATTAGTCACAGAAGCTAGCATGGATCGTGGTTTGTTATCTATAGCTGAATCGGAAGGAAGCCGCTGTAGATACTGTGGCAAGGATTTTGTCATGAGAAGGAATGCTAGACGTCATGAGAAGAATGATTGTGCTAGAAACCAACTACGCAACATGTTAAGCTTTAATCGTTGTAGCAGGTTGTTAACACGAATTGACAGCTTAAAAAGACATGGTAGAACATGTAAAGTCAAGACTACTTACGGCATAGAGGACACCGATGGATCCACTAGACTAAAGAAGAGTGATCTGCATTATGACAATAATTTTCCTTGTCCTGAGCGTGATGGTATTAGCTCACCCGATCGTGAGGAAGAACATAAATTGAAGGATGCTAATGGCTTCGGAAAGACTGAAACTAATGGAAGTATCAACACCGTGAAAAGTGAGAATACATTCAAGCCTATATTCAGTAGATCCTCCATTCTTTGTAAAAAAAAATGATGGACTCCTAAAAAGGAAGCATGAAGACGATGAAGACACTTCGTCATCATCGATACCGAATTCATACGGTAATCTGGGTGAAGAGGATGTCTTCTACAGTGATTGTTACAGTGACTCTGAGGCTGTTGACAAAGGCATAGACTGTGATGAAGCACCTAGAGCTGACAAGATCGATGAATGTGGCGATGTCCTGAGACCGAAACGATGGAAACGTCGTGTTATAATAAATAAATCTGATAACGCTTATTATGATCACTGGGACGATTGTGATATTAAAAGTATTTATAATAAACAAGCAAGTAAGATGGTGGTAGAAGAGATAGATTACACATCATGGAAAGATCCAAACATATTGGTTGACCGGCTAAGACTTCTACATGGCTTGCTTTGTGCAGGAAACTATCCGTGCATCAAAGAAATATCCTTCATACTCAAAGAACTGAGGAAAGCTGGCTACATACAATAATGGCTTCTTTTACTTGTATTTGTGTAATGTTGAGAAGTAATAAAATATTGAAAGTAAAAATTTAATGTTTTTATTTCTTGTATTCTGATTTCCAACTAAGCATGTGTGTGTTTCCGCTACTGTATGTGTGATCATTACATTTCAAGTGTGTACTGTTTTTACGTTCCATTTCCTGTGTGTACTGTGTGTACGTTCCGTTTCCTGTGTGTACTGTGTGTACGTTCCGTTTCCTGTGTGTACTGTGTGTACGTTCCGTTTTCTGTGTGTGTACTGTGTGTACGTTCCGTTTCCTGTGTGTACTGTGTGTACGTTCAGTTTCCTGTGTGTACTGTGTGTACGTTCCGTTTCCTGTGTGTACTGAGTGTACGTTTAGTTTCCTGTGTGTACTGTGTGTACGTTCCGTTTACTGTGTGTACTGTGTGTACGTTTAGTTTCCTGTGTGTACTGTGTGAACGTTCAGTTTCCTGTGTGTACTGTGTGTACGTTCAGTTTCCTGTGTGTACTGTGTGTACGTTCAGTTTCCTGTGTGTACTGTGTGTACGTTCCGTTTCCTGTGTGTACTGTGTGTCCGTTTAGTTTCCTGTGTGTACTGTGTGTACATTCCGTTTTCTGTGTGTACTGTGTGTACGTTCCGTTTCCTATGTTTACTGTGTAATCATTACATTTATTGCGTGTAAATTGCATGTATTGCGCTTACATTGCGTACATTACGTGTTGGAGCTGATGGAGCTGTTGGAGCACTTGCAGCTAATGGTCAATTGAAGCATAGGAGCAAAATGTAGATGGATCTGATGACGTGATTTGTAGCTCTTGGAGCCTGGCGTATATTGGAGAGATCGAATTTTTTTTTCGATCAAATGTTCTTTTTTTTTTAATTTGTAGATTTGACTAGTAATATTGTACATGGTTCTTGATTTGACTAGCGTATTATTCCATACGGTGCATGTATATAAGCGAGTCCTAGACAGCAGGACGCTCAGTTTGTTACTGACGTCGGAGGTGTAAGGATCACCTAGTTTGTTTCTTCTGGTGCATAAGTCGTGTCAATTAGCTGTTCTTGAGACCTCGATGGCATCTTTACCGTCTTTAACGTCGAACTCGATGGAGGTTGTACCGTCGACTACGGGAACTTTGACGACAGCTACGATGGAGAAGGTGCAGATCCCGTTGGCAACGACGATGTCAACACTGGAGGAGATTTCAACAGACGTGATACCACCAAAAGAAGAGACTTTAATGCCGGTAGTGTTGGCTGTACAGGAACCCACGACGAACGCTGTTTCGCCCTCGATGGAGACTTCAATGGATGGCGAATCTTCAACAACTAACGAACATCGATGTCGTTACTGTGACAAGATTTTCTCAAACGTCAGTAATGCTCGTCGACACGAGAAAAGAGAATGTGCCAAGAACCCTTATCGTAAAATATTTGATTGTATTAAGTGTCGCAAGCAATTTACAAGAAATGTTAATTTGAAGCATCACTTGGAGACATGTAAAGGTCCTGCAGTGCGGCAGAAAGTAAAGGTAACGATGCATTGATGTGCATAATAGTATGCCTGGAAATGGTACAGTTGCAGTAACAGCGACATCTGGTTCGGGTTTGTCTTCAACTAGGCATCCTTGTGGCTACTGCGACATGACGTTTGCATTTGCACATGATGTACGGAGACATGAGAGGAGTAAATGTACGAAGAATCCTTCTCGCATGAAGTTTCGCTGTGACGAGTGTCATAAATGGTTTACTCGAATTGATAATTTGCGCCGACATGCGATAAACGGTAAAGGTGAAGTCCGTGCGCCTACTGCAGAACTACCTGCAGCAATTACGACTCCTGAGTTTAGATTGGTGACTCGTGAGCGTACAAGTAAAAAAACCGATGTGCAGCACCCGATTACTGTGGCATCTGAACATGAAAATAAACTTAAGACTGTGATCGGAGCATTACAAGTGAACGATAATGGCTTCTACTTGGCGCAGTCTGCATTTTGTGGAACATTGAAAGACTACTATTATCCAAGTACGTTAAGTGAGTCGAAGGACATTTGTAATTTTCTTGATGATATCAGACAAGACATAATCAATCAGCTTACTGATGATGTAGCAACACACGGACCTTTGAAATATAACTTGTGGTTGGACTGTATATATGGAAAGCCTTATCCATTCGATGACAAAGTGAAGAAGTGTGCATTCAAGACATCGGCTGCAGTAATTTACAGTTCTAACTATGTCAAGCAAACTGTTAAACAAGGTATCCAGAAACTCTGTCAAGAAGAGGAGGACTATGTCTGTAAAGGATCTGGTTGGACTCTGTCTTGTATAAACCGATTGGAGCTAAGAATTAGTCATTTCACGCCAATGCGGACCTAAATGTTTGTAAGATTGCTAACCTTCGCAGGTGATCCTGTAGTACCTAAAATAGAAATTATGTAATAAATATTATGTTTGTAAAAGAACTTGCGGTGTTTTTATTTTCTCAAACCTGTAATTTTTTAGGTATTTTTACATAAAAATGAAGATTATTTGTATCGTTCAGGTATCGAACCGAGTCTCGAATCAATATGTAAATTAATGAGTGATTTATTTAATGAATTTTGGAACTTTTCCCGAATTTCTTGCTAAATAATTACGGATTTTCAAGATGGCGGTGGAATTTCAAGATGGCGAGTGTCGCAGCAATAATTGATTATTGCACTCTAGCGGATAAGAATTAAACTAACATGTCATCAGCGCACTCTAGCCGACGATACAATGATGATAGCTTCCAGCATCGAAGACAAGATGGCGGACATGACGTCATACTAGGTGACAGTATATATGCTTTGAAATAAGTGGTGGGAGTCAGTATGCCAGCACCCACCACAGGGAAGGATCGGTCCTCATTTTTATTTTTTTGCACTCGTCGGGTTCGAACCGAGGACTCCGAGCTCCGTGTCGTAAATGTATGTTTTTTAAATATTTTTTATTAAATTTTTATTAAGTGAATTTTTTTTTAAATTTTAAATTTTTTTTAATAAAATCGGATAGTAAATAAAAAAGTTAAAGATGGCGACCGTAACGGAAATTGCAACGGTGACGTCATTATCCAAGATGACATATTCCATGATGACGTGAGGCTTATCGGAGGCTGTCGACATGGATGCTTAAGCCTACATATGGACATTTCTAGCTGCCGGGATATTTAAGGACTAAAATCGAGAAATTTTCCCTCGAAACGGGAATTTTTCCCTCGAAAAGAAAAATTTTTAATTTGTGGAATTTTTAAAAATTTTTGGCGGAATTTTTTTTCATAGAAATGTAAATTTTGACGAATTTTGAGGAATTTTGGGCAATTTTTGCCCAATTTTGGCGAATTTTGAGGGTCAAAGGTCAAGGTCAAACTTGTCCCGTTACGTTATGTCCCGTTACACTCCTCCAAGATGGCCGCCGTGACGTCACAATCCAATATGGCGGACCGTCTCCTCGCTCCTCGGCCCGGAACCGTGTCCCCGGATGCCCATTTACATACTACTCTTCACCTTTAACCTTGACCCTGGCAGCCATATTGGTTCCGCCATCTTGTATTCCGCCATTTTGTATTTCACATCTGCTCTTTTTTTTATAACTTTCCAGCATTATGCTTTCTAGAACTTTCTGACTTCTTAAATTTAAAACATAATAATTACAATTTTTGTTACAGCCTACATCTTGAAAATCCGTTATTTTTTTTGCTAAAAAATCGGAAAAAATTTAAATTTATAAAAAAATTGTTTAGTAAAATTTTAATAAAAAAATCTGACATCTTGAATTAAGAAATCACCGTTGCACATTACATCATGGACGCCATATTAGAATATAGAAATTGTGCACGCTTTGTTAAGCCCGCTAACTTGGATGTGTATGATGTCATCGTTGCACATTTAGTTAGAGCCACAATCTTGGATTCTATAAAGTTGCAATATTTGCTATGGCCGTCATCTTGAAAATATGTAATTATTATGAAAACATATTTAGAAAAAAATTAAAACTTATAATAAATTAATTAATCAACTTTTAATAAAAAATAGTTTAAATAACGCACTTACATCATGGAGTTCGGAGACCTCGGTACGAACCCTGTGAGGAAAAAAATAAAAATTTCGATCTATCCTCCTCCATGGAAGCAGCTGGCATTCTGACCTCTCACCAAAAATGCCAAGGCATATTTATATCGCCAGATAGTAAGATGTAATGTCTGCCATCTTTTTTTCGTTTTATAGAGGTCGCCATCTTGTTTTTGTTTGCTAGAGTGCACTGTAACCATGTTAATCTAATTTTTACAAACTAGAGTGCAGTAATCATTTATTTTTACTGTAGTGCCTGCCATATTAAATTTAGGATGCAATTAAATCAAGCTATAAATTCGGGAAAAAGTTCAAAATTCATCAAAAAATCAGCTAATATTTTATTGATTAATTCGATCGATTAAAGTGATTGTTTCGATACTTGATGATGCAATTATATTAAAATACAAATTCGGGAACAAAAAGTACAAAATTCATCAGAAAATGAGCTAATATTTTATTGATTAATTTGATCGATTAAAATGCTTGGTTCGACACTTAATGATGGAAAAAATTTAATTGGAGGTTAAAAATACTATTATTTAATAAACTATAGTAGAAAATGCAAAATAGAATTGAATTCCTACTCTACCAGCATCCAGTAAGCCGAAGAGGACATATTGGCCACCACCTTGGAAATCCATAATATTTGACAGTAGTAGGTATATAATAGTTACAACCTGGCCCTGGCTTATACTTCAGTTTCCGGTGCCGGGATTCAGTCTGTGGATTGTGACATCATGGCAGCCATCTTGGATGACCTTGACCTTAACCTTGACCCGAGCGGCCATATTGGATCCACCATTTTGTTTCCCAGAACTTTCTACCATTTTGAATTCCGCCAGTTTATTTCTAGAACTAACCACCATCTAGGAATCGAATGCCTCATTCCCTAATGTTTCAATCTTCATCATGGCCACCATCTGGCAAATCAGTAATCTGCATGTTAGAAAATCAAGAAAAATTTTTAAAATTTATAAAAAAATTAATTAATCAACATTTTAATAAATTAAAAAAAAAGGTTTCACATATTTTTATAGTCGCCATTTTAGATTCTATAAATGTAGCTTATTTTGTTACACCTGCCATCTTGTATGTGTGACAACCTCGTTGCACTTTTCCTTATAGCCGCCATCTTGTATTATAGCATTTTACCATTTTCGTTACAGCCGACATCTTTAAAATCCATAATTATTATTTAAATATTCGGAAAAATAAAAAAAATAATTAATCAAATTTTAATAAAATATATTTAAAATACTTATTTATGTCATAAAGTCCTCGGTTCATACCCGGTTAGAGAAAAATAAAATAACTGGTGACCAAGCCTTCCTCTACGGAAACCGCCGGCTGACTGACCTCCCACCACTAATGCCAAGGTATATATATCACCAGCTAGTACGATGTCATGTCCGCCATCTTGTTTCAGTTTGCTGGAGACTGCCATCTTGGTTTCGTCTGCTGGAAGCCACCATATTGCTTAAATTTTTATCTGCTAGAGTGCAGTAATCAATTCATTTTTACTGTGACTCCCAAAATATTATTATTTTGGTGCCATCTTGGAAATTCGTAAATATTTAGCTGGAATGTCGGGAAAAATTCCAAAATTCAATACAAAAATTTTCAATTGATATACTGATTGATTCGATTAGTGCTTGTTCTTGGTTCGATCACTGGGCAATGCAAAAATATAATTTTATGTAAAAAATAATAATGTAATAAATATGGTGGAAAGTCCTTAAAGCAGCTTAGGTTCCTCATCTACCAGCCTCCTATAAGCCGATATGACTGCCATCTTGAAAATTCGTAATAATTAACCTAGAAATTCGGGAACAGTTACAAATTCATCAAAAAATACTCAATTTTTGATTGAATCGATGGATTCCCATCCTTGCTTCGATCCTTCGTCAATGTAAAAAAATGAATTTGAGGTAAATTTTTATTTTATTTTATACAATATGGTGAAACAACCTATACGAGACTCATATACAAGCCTCCAGTAAGCCGATATGGCCGCCATATTGGAAATATGTATTAAATGACTTAAAAATTCGGAAAAATTCCGAAATTCATAAAAAAATGCACGTATTAAAATAATGATTGGCGCTATAGATATCCGTACTTGGTTTGATTCTCAGCCAGTGATAAGGATAACGTAAAATAAATAAAAATTAAAAGAAATAACAGAAAAAAAGCTTAAAATAAATTTTATATTCTGTTACCCATTACTTGTGATGGACTTTATTTATTATTCACTCTAAAAAAAACTCTAGATAAAACACCTGACCGACGAGTTAAATACGTTGTCGCTTTGCTTAACATGAAAGTCTAATTTATTGATACTTAGAATTCATTCCGACCAGTTTATGTACAAAGTTAGGCGTATAGATTAAATGTCTTCGGACCACAAGACCAGGTCATGAACAATGTCAGACCAATAGGCTAGACATTTCCGAACCATAAGACCTTCGTCGATAGCTAATATAACATTTTAATCAGCTCACCAATAACCTCCATTCTTGTGCCTCTTTCTTTCTCGCTCTGATGTTATCGATTCATGGTGGTGTCTTTTAGATAGTCCTTGCTGCTCAATCTTGAACTATCTAAAACCTCGAAATTTATACCTTAAGTTCCTCTCCCTCCCACCTATTGCCTCTCAACATCTTTGGGATGAAATAGAAAGTATGGGACGGATCTTCATTGCAGTCCAAACAATCGATAAACAGGCGAATCTTCCTATTTTATTCTTCTTATTCCCGTGATCTCGATTGGTACCTCTGAGTTTGAAGCAGTTTTGGAAGGCACCCTCTACTTAGTCTGTGGTTTCTGCTTGAAGTTTACAGTCTTTTTCATCAGACCGCAGTAGCCCATCTATAGCTTGTGATGTAACAAGAAGTGGTGATGCCACATGGAATACAGGTTAGGTTATATGTTTCTCCCGTGCCCTTAAATGTTTTTAATGTAGAATGTCGAAACGAAATGTCACGTAACCAACCACATGGTCACAACGACCAGGCAACTCGTGTAGCGAGAAGATGACGGCACCGGCTCTCATAAGCGACTCGTTGAGCGAGCAAACCCGGGAAACTCTCTCAATGGAATATGAAGGGTTTTAGTACTACAGAGCAGCTCAATGTATGTCAAACCACTTACCGGTGGTCAAAGATTTCTTTCACTGGGCGAGTAAGTGAAGAGCGTAGTTGGGGGTGAACAGTTCACGGTTAGGAGAGCAAGAGTGATTCAAGTACCAGTTAGTCATGGATTATTAAGGGAGTGCCTCCAATTTCAGGTCATTATTTTATATTTATATTAATCACTGATCAACTTTTGGACGTTTTCAATTGTTTCACTTTCACGAAATGAAACATATATAGGCCCTACAGCGAATACTCTTTGCATAATTAGCTGCCATTACATTTTTAACGATTTTGGGTTTTACAAATAAGGAGAATTAAATTTATTGCAGAACTTAAACTTTTTGGTTTAACTGCAATGCAAACGGCTACTTCAAGAAATGGTTTGCATTTCTTTCAGATTATATTATATAATATTACCTGGCATTTCAAAATCGTAACAAACTTGAGAATTTTGAAATGCCAGGTAAAATTTATTAATATATTCTGAAAGAAATTCAAACCATTGAAGTAGCCAGTGACATCGCAGTTAAACCTAAAAAAGTTTCAGTTCTGCAATCAATTAAATTAGCCTTATTTGTACAACCCAAAATCGTATTAAAATGTAACTTTGGCAGATAATTATGCAAAAATTATGAGCTGTTTATATATTTAATTTCGTGAAAGTTAAACAATTGAAAAAGTCTAGAAGTTTATCTGTAATTACTGTAAATATAAAATCTTGACCTGAAATGGGAGGCACCCCCTTAACCTCGAATGTTCGATACAAGCAGTGCTGTCTTGACCGATCTCAAAACTAGAACTTAGACTCTTAGCGACCCAACAGTTCGCTTCGAAGTCACCGCCAGGTCGCTGCAGTAGTGCGAAGAAGTAGAAACCGTAACTGAAGGTCTGTTTGTAACGTAAAATTGGTAAGTGTTTGAAGGAAAGTTGTCGGATCATCTGTACGCGAGTCAGGAGTAGAGGTCATCACGCATGGCTCCGTGGTGTGTCTCGAGTCGTCTTGTCCGGAGTTCTCGTCACTGAAGTCCAGAAGTCTGTCGAGAAGGGAAGGAGGGTGGACGCTGGCCACCGAGTTCATCAGTGGCGACTTCTTGGTACATGCACTTCGCCGTGGGAGAAGTCGGCGCATGAGTTCAGGCGAGTGTGGCAACGGGAAACATCCAAGTACAGTAGAGCAATACTTTGCTATCGTCTTTCCAAATACATAGTTTGCCACATGCATACTTTCCCGAGCAGCAATTTTAGATTTGTAAATAATTAAGTGCTTAAGAGTGCTTTGCCGATATGTTTACGTATTTTTGAAATCCCTATTTGGAAAAGTTATAATTTTTCGTGAAGTGAAAAAACATAGTTAGTTATTGAATCACATCACTAGTGAAATATTTCCCTCTGTTTTAATCTGAACATCGAATCATCCTGTAACCGAGACGTATATTGTGTATCTTTTATATGTAAAGGTGCAATGTAATTTGTTAGTATATAAAGGTTATAGCAGGCATAGCAGTTGTAATTGAGTTGTAATTTTATGTTGTATTTTATTTTCAACAGTTGCCTGTCTGCACGAGAAAGCTACTCACCAATGCTAAGTGGAAGCGAGTGACAAGAGAGCATATGCAATGCCCAGGTTACATTTTTCGTTGTTTGTCTGAGTTGGTCTTTCTTTATAAATTTGTTTGCTTGGACACATTCGTTCGTTAATCAAAAATATCCTTCTTATTGTTCTATCAAAGAATTAATGTCACGAAAGATTAAAAGAACGGTATTCATGAGCTCAGCAGTTCTTCAAAGTTCTGAAATATTTGCAAATATTCAATATTCAGTATTAAAACAACATTTTGTGACACCTTATGTAGAAACTAGACAGCTTATTGTAAGAATGCCATAGTCTTGGGTAACAATTTTTTGTCACAAAAATATGTTAGTTCTCACCTTGGAAATGATTTGATATATCAATGTCCGATCTGAACCAATTATCATCAATATCATTACCGATCATTTATTTTTCCTTTTTCCACTCTTCCAATTGTACTTTAAATTTACAAGCTATATCTCCTACCATCAGTCTTCCAACTTTTATTTTCTTTGTTACTGTTTTACACATTAATGATATTATTTATTCCCATTTTTATATTCTCCCGCTTTGATATGATTGTCACTCATAATTCTTGCATATATGCATTATCTTTATTTATATCGTATACATATTCTTCCACTATATATATAATATATAACTGAGTTATATATATATATAACTCAGTTACTTTGTCACCCATTCATAATTTCACAATTCATCTATAAATCATCTAACTATTATTTCATACATTAAAAATTTTATCCATTGATAAGTTGCAAAATGTAATGGTATAATTTCAGATACTCTTATTTTTTCACTAACACGTAATTAAGCTATCCATCAGTCCAAAATTGAGCCCCAATGTCTTTTCAGAACTATATCGTATATTTTTCAAATCATTCAACATTACATTAAAATATCCAAAATTTCTTCACTAGATAATGTAGGTATTCTTTCATAGTACGTCTACTATAAAATATTTTTTTAACTTCATGTTATCCACAATAAATTTAACCGTTCATAATTTTATCATTTCATCTATCTTCTACTCATCAGTTCATATTTCCATCATGAATTAATTAACAAAAATATAATTTACATATAAGCGGATATTTATAGCTTATTCGTGTACAGTAAAATTTTTGTGCTTATGAGATATTAAGTCATTCAACATTTTGGTACATGTAAGCTAAAAACTATTTTTTTTGGCTTTGAATTGAACAGACCTACGTTCACAACAATTATACTCGAAGTAAATCAAGCTTGATATTTTCTTCATCTAAACATATCATGTGAACATTACGTTAGTGGGATTAATTTGTAGGAGATAAAATATTGCATGTCTGTTTTGAATATTTTACATTATTATATTAATCCATATTTTTTGCAACAGGGGTGATATTCAAACCTGCTGCTTCTGTGTGGTTGTGGACTGTTATTTTAAATCAGAACCTTGTTTCAAGAGCTTTGGATACTAACCAAGGCAAATTAAGGCATACTATCCTTTTTGTTTAGCAGAATTTCCGCCAATTACACGCATAGCTATAAACATCAACACTTTTAGGGTGAACTTTTTAACACTGATGGCCATTTGCATCTATGTAGTATTATTGGGACTGTGAGAAACTTCAATGAAACATGAAACATAAAGAAAAAATAAACAAAAGCTGGAAATAGGAAGTCACTTATAAGTTTTTTGAGCTTCGGTCGCTGCAAAACAAGATGAGAACGGTGTATACTTTCGAGAGAGTTTGCCAATTTGAGTTATGAAGTTTTGGTTGGTTCGTGGCTGAATTATGCTGCGCGAGTGATGATTTGATTGCTGACAATTTTCAATCGCTTGGCCGAGAATTTTCGTCGCTTTATGACTTATCTCTTTAGTGCCGTGTAACAAAAGACTTTAAATATAGTTGTAACAATGGACAATTCACTGCGATCAATGCATACAATGGAGGTAGAGAGGTATACATTGTGCCTCGCCATACAGCAGTGAATTCAATCGTAAGGTTAATCGCAAATAATCCCAAAGGATATATGATAAATAGAAGAATGCACGAATGCAGGGGGAAATGTGGCTTTAAATGTAAATTTTAGTGATAATAGGCTTTAATTGTATACACAAAGAATTGCTAAAGGAGAGAAAGAGAGAGAGAGAAATGAAGTGCGTGGTGATAGCACATGCTGTATTATAGCTGATTTCAAACTTAATATTGACCGAGTTACTTGGTTCATGTAAAAAATAATTGAAATGACTGGTTGTCACATTCTATATAATCTTATTTGATCAAAAAGTCTTTATTATATTGTTATACAAAAAAAACGTTATTTTACAAAAGATTTCTTTGGAAACAAGTTGCCAATTTTTTTTTTTAACTTTGTACAACATATGGCTGTGGTTGATTTAACGCAGGTTTTTTGACATACATCATTGCAGTTTTGCAATGTTAGTAATTGAAATATTCCGAAAATAAAATCAAAAATTTATACATGAAGAAAAAAAAATTCACCTAAAACAAGACTGAATAAGCTGATGTCGGACAAAGGCAACCAACGATGAAAATAAACAAGTACTATGTACAACACAACGATAATAGCACTGAAGAATACATAAGATTTCCAGTGACTACAATTGCGACGTTTTGAGAACTTAATGTTCATAATATTTATATTTTCTCCAATATATAAAAAAATATTGATTAAACATGTTCTCTTTTTCTATGCAGCAAAAATATGTTTAATGTTAAACGTGATAACGTCTTTTAAATCAATGAACGCCAGCTGCACGCACAAAAAGCATGACTCTTTGTCACGTTCCGCCTGAGCCGAGCGTGCAAGAACCGGCCAACCACCGTGCGATAAAATCTTCTATAATATCAAACAGTTTAAAGTGGGCTTTTTAAAAGCAGCAATTAAAAAATTTGATTTATTTGTCCAATTTCGTCATTTCAAATTAACTATTTATGGACATTGATTTGATTTCAATTTATTTCTATAACTAATTGTTCTTGATTATATTTAAACAAATTATTTAAATTAAATTTGCATTGACTGTAAATAATATTTGAAAATTAAAAAGTATGCAATTTTTCATAAATATCTTCTTTGACGTTATCACGTAAAATTATCGTCCGTAAACCGACTTTACAGACAACCCCTATTTTTTTAATTTAATGCATCCACCATTAAATAGCTTAGAACGAATTACATATTATCCTTACTAAGGAAGTTATAATTATTTTTTCTTTAAAACAATATTTTACATCTCTTTCACAAATAATGTGGCAGTATTGAAATTTGTTTTGAACCAAGTTTTAAAACGTAATTGTTATGGTTTAAAATAAATTCAAACAAATTTGATAGCAAGGAAGATTTGATTTTTTTTGTTCAAATCTCCTTTTTAAAAATAATTCGTTTCATAAAAATTGTTTCTACCAAAATTTTAAGAAATGTTCAGGATCCATACAATAAATTTTTGCGGATTTAAAAGCATTTTTATTTAGAAAAAGTTAAAATATTTTTTACTTACAGATCTTATTATTTCCACCACTTGCGTAATAGTTAGTTTCATAAAAATTTATTTTAACTAAAGTATTAGAAACTATTTAAAAAGTAAAACAAACATATATGAATTCGATAGTGTACATTATATAGAATTTGTATTTATTCTCTTATTCCAACCACAGGTGTTTACAACCCCTTGCAATAATGGCTTGTATTATTTCTTCGAGGTTTTCTTGAGATGAGGTTTGGTTCCGTGAACTTTGATTAAAGTTAAAAGTTTTTCTTAAAGGTTCGCAGGCATTAAAGTGCACATATATAACCAAATATATATCAAACGTAACACGTAGACAAAAGGACACGTTGATTGCGTAACAAAATCTATATAAATACAAATTTAAATGGAGATTTGTTAAAAATAGCTAATCTCAGAAAGTTCTTCACCGATTCCTTTGAAATTTCAACGTGAAATTTCATTCGTTAATGCGGTTTTATTTATCATAAAAATAAATAATTTAAAATTAATACAAAAAAGTGTGAAACTCAGTACATGTAATGCAAGTGAAACTTCTTTTAGCAATTCAAACCTCGACTCTAAAGTGCTCTCTTTGTATCTCTTTGGCCGCAGAAAAGTTTTAAAACCATAAACGAAGAAGTAAGGGAATTACAGTTTGCTATCTTAGCCATGTAAATATTTGAATTCAATGCTAACGAGTGTAATATCCCTCTAATACTAACATAGAAGCATACTGAGTTCTTAGAAAAAGGTTGAGAAACCAGTTACAAATGTAATTTAGTTAAGTGGATAGGAATCTTTGTAATGACCAGGAATAAAGCTAGGAAAATAAAAACTAAATCGATTTTAAGTTTTATCAAACTATACTTTAGTATTCTTTCACATATAAATTCCTCTTTCTTTTGTTCTGCTTACAAATATATCCAAAACCATAGATCAGACAACATTATCCAAAACTGTAGTAAAACATTAAAAAAATATACCTTGTACATCATTTGTTTATTGTAAGAAATTAGTGACTAGATCGTCGACTTTGAAAGAGGTAACAGATCAGAATTTTTCATTGCAGTTAATATCATCAAATAAATTGAGATGCGTCCCTTCAAACCAGTATCTGGGTAGATGTTCTGGAAACCTTGTGACGGAGAGACATTCTCAGTTCCGACGATAAGAAGGTGCAGTAAATCATCGGAAGAAAATAGATCAGAGAGGCGTAGAACCATTGGGGAAACTCGGACACACTGCACAAAATAATGCAGTGTAATTCAGATCAAAATTTTCGATACTAATGCGATACAAGGTCGTTTCTTCAAACAAGGGGGGGGGGGGGGGCGCATAGGACAACATTATGTTACACTTACCAATCATATGGATACAAACAAAATCCTTAGAACATCACGAGGGGAAGCAGTGAAACCTGGTACACTGTACATTCAGGATAATCGGGAATGATTGCCAGGATTCTAAACAATTGTTATAAAAACGTATTTAGTGGATATTGGTACATGTGTGGAATTTAAAATTTCAGAAACGTTTAAAGGTTTAGACTTACCTTAGTAAACTTTGACATTTGCACCATATTTAGCTCCGGTGATGTCTAGACAGTAATTCAACTTCCTGCCATGTCTCCTGAATCATGTCCGCAATTGCAGTTGCAATTACTGCAGCCCTCTCTTAAAGGTGCTGAATGTTGAGGCAAGTTAGAGAATCCACAATCCAGTTGCGTGGCACACACACACTCGAGATGTAAAAGAAAGAGGTGAAAGATCACAGCAAATACTACACGATGTGGAAAAAAATCTTTGTGAAAATCTCCCAAATGTAGGCGACTACATGCTGGTAAAGAGGTCGACACTTAAACCTATGACCAAAAAAAATTTTTTTTTGTCTGTAAAGTCGGTTTACGGACGATAGTTTAACGTGACAACGTCATAAAAAAACCTAGATTAAGTTATTGCATACTTTTATGAATAAAATTGAATCATTTTTATTGAATTATCACTATATTGTATGGATACAAAGAAGGAGGGAGTGAAATGAAATCTACATTTTAATTGATAAATTTACTTTTATTTGCACTCATTAATTCAAATATGTTTATTACTTTAATGAAGCGATTATTTTAACTATAACTTTTATACATGTTTGCTATTTAGTTAACTTCTTCCAATCTGTGTTATTCTGTTAAGGATAGGACGATGATAGGAAAAGTAGGAAACGAATGGGAGTGTTTCAAGTTTAATGTGCCTCGAAAAAGTCAAATCGATGGTTGTTCCAATCGAGTGGAAGAGAGAAAGATGTGGCGCAAGCGTACAATGAACGTTTATTCCTGCTCTGTCCAACTCTTCATCCGGGAACCATCCATACGTGTCCGGTAACCAACCTGAGTTTTATTAATGCATGACATTTTTTCTTCCCGCAGGTGTGAGCCCAGGGTTATCCCAGTGTCTATGCAGGTTTTACCTGGGCCTAACTTATCTAGTTTTAGTCTAGGATAGTCAGAGAGTGGAGTTAGACATGGCACCAATCACTGCCATGGCGGCTGGCCATGCACATGATGCATGCTACCTCTCCTGCATGATTAGAGCGTATAGGCTTCGGCCTGAGACGCACTTAGAGTCTCTCCCTAACCCAGACCCCTCCCACACACACTTAGTTATTAGTTAGGTTAGGGAAAAGAAAAGAAAAACCCGCCCTCTTGCTGGATGCCCGGGTCGCCACGAGGGGTACTCGGGAGAGGAGAGGTCGCCTCATTGTGGCGCGCACAAAGAGGGCGCGCTCGGAAACAATGGCGGGGCGGCGTGCGGAACGGCGCGCGGCTGGCCTCAGCCCCGGGCCTCTCAGCCGCGTCGCTCCGAATACTGCACTGGGACAGTACAGTCGACAAGTGGTGCCCTGCGATCCTGGCGGCGTGCAAACAGTTGCTTTTCGACGTGAAACAGTCTTTGATATCACCAGAACTGACGGCTACGCAGGCCAGATATTTGCACCGTAACGAAAACGTCTATATCGTCTCGCCCTGATTATTCCCCAACTACAAGTCTTAGGGACGCAACTGAGGTGTCGTTAGTTAACGTATCTAGCCAAATCGCTTGTACGACTCCGAGTCTGCGTCGCCGGCGGGTGGGTGGAAGGGGAAGGGGTACCACCGCGCGGATTGGTCAAAAACCGGCGCTCTCACTCATTTATACTCAGCTCAGCTCGCGACTCGGACATGATGGCGCGGTGATTCCTGTGGTCGTGTGTGTAGTTTATTTAGTCCGATCGATTTAAGCTAGAAATAGTGTATTTTGGACAATATTTATATGTAAAAATGCAAAGTAAGCATATACAACTGTATTAAAAGACAGCGTGTCAGGCTCAGCCCGTGCTAGAGCCAGTCGGCACAGGCACCGAGCGAGGAGACTATCTCTGGAGCGTTGTAAATGGTAGTATTCACTGTCATGATTGTGAACTTCTTCACTTTGCCCTCGAACAGAAATGGTTTGCCATATACACAGTCAAGCCACAAATTATATATATTTCAGAGATACGTAAGTTTGTACTTCATCTGTAAGCTAAATAATTATGTTCTGCTTCATATAATCAAGAAAGGGACATATGTCTTTTGACTCACTAAATTTTTCTAGATAATAGTAGTCTTTCAAAATTACGCGAAAGGCAGATTTCGCCAAATAGGATTCATTATCATTTACCTGTAATTTACCAAGCACAGTCTTACGCTTAGACTCATGTCCAGGCCTCATCGCATTCAGTTGCTGAACATCTATTTTTGTGCTTGTACGCATACGAGACTTCAGACTAAAGCGAGGAGTCAAAATGTCTGCAGGTAGTTCAACAGTAAGAAGACTGACTTCACCTTTACCGCTTTTCCCATGCGGTCACAAACTGTCAACATGGCACTTATAGCAGCGAAACTTCATGCGAGAAGGATTATTTACATTTTTTCTCCTCTCATGTTTTCGTGCAACATGAGAAAATGCGAACGTCATATCGCATAATCAACAAGGATGCCTATTTGATGAAGACGAACCTTTCAGGCTCGAACCAGTTGATGATGTAAATGATGTAGTATAAGGCTACTAATTCCCGATGTATTCTTAAGCACATCAATCAATCTCTGTAGTAGCGAAAACTTTACTTTCTGCCGCGCAGCAGGACCTTTGCAAGTATACAAGTGTCTTTTCAACTTATCATGTCTTGCAAATTGCCTGCGACATTGTTTACAACCAAACGTTTTACGAGGTAGATTCTTAGCAAATTCTCTTTTCTAGTATCGTCGAGCTTTACTGTTGTTTGAGAAAATCTTGTCACAGTAAAAGCGTCGATGCTCGCTAGTTGTTGATGATTCACCAACCACTGATGTCTCCATCGACGGCGAAACGTTATTCATCGATGTTTCATTTGCCGCCAGCACTGTAGTTATTAAGCTCTCTTCTGCTGGTGGTACGCATGTTGAAGACTCCTCTAGTGTTGCCGTCGACGATGCCAACGGGATCTGCGCCACCATCATCAACGCTAAAGGCAGGGTTTCCGTAAACGATGATACAACTTATATTGAGTTCGATGTTAGAGATGGTAAAGATGTCATAGAGTTCACAAGAACAGGTAATCACGCAACTTATGCAACAGATGACAGATGAGTCAAATTAGGTGAACCTTACACCGCCGCTGCCAGTTCCAAACTGAAATTCTCATCGTATGGGACTCGACTTTATACCCGCAACCCGTCGAATAATATTATAGTTGAAACGAAAAATATTTACTATAATATATGGGTCAATACATCATTAAAAAAGGAAACACATTTGGAATTAAAAGCGACAAATAAACGGGCATGCATAAAATCTGGACACGTAATGAACACACAATTACACGCAAGACATTCCGAAGGTATTTACGTCTTGCAGGAGCGTGAAATTCACGAGCGAATCCGGTTCGACTCATTGTATGTAGCCGATCTTGACACGGTTTTTCGAATTCTAAATTGTTTTAATTTTTGAGGATTTTTCCTTCCAAAACTGATTTTGGTTTCATTTTTTAATTATTATGTATATAAATATTTTTTATATTTTTTGGCGGAGTATTTTTCCAAAAAAAAATTGGAAATTTGCTGGATTTGGCGAATTTTTGGCAAATTTTGAATAATTTTTGGAAAATTTTGAAGCTCAAGTCAAAATTTCAAGGTCAAGGTCATCCAAGATGGCCGATGTGACGTCACAATCCAAGATGGCGGACTGGCGCCACGCTCCACACCCAGAACCGAAATGCCGGAAATACATTCATATAGGCCTTACTGCTAATGCTAAAGAGCTCCCCAAGGATGGTTTACGTCTTTGAATTTGGAGCAGAACACCTGTTTATTGCAAATAATGGGAACATATTTAAGGAAGTACAATAATGGTCAAATTCAGGTCGTCTTTCGACGGTCATCAACTTACCGAAAGGCTCTTTAATAGTAAATGCTTGGCAGAGACTTCTCTCGGTGGTTGGTTGACTGCTGTATGAGGAAAGATAACCACTCGAAAGTGAATGTGGTCAGTGGCTCATTCGAATGCTTGTTCCGTTAAAAGGCGATGAGACAGTTGACATTTTTAATACATAAGTTTTCAATAAAACTTTTTCATATGTGATTATGAATTTTACAAACATATTTTGCAGCATGGCAGAATCGTAATATGATTTTCAGTTAAAAATATTTTATATAGAACTCTTAGGGATGAAAATCGTTTCACCCATGAGGATTGCATGGGTAACTTGTGTTGTGTAACAATCGAATTAGATTTGGAGAAATTAATAATTCATAATATGGACAAGTTTTGTGGATTCTTCGAAAGTCTGGAAATCCAGGCAGTATATTTTGGTACGTGGGTGACCACAGTTCGAAAATCGCACTAGCAAGCCAATCCCGAGAAAACCAGCATTTAAAGATTTAAGAACATTTTATGTGTAATTTAAATTTAATTGTGGCCAACGGTGCATTGACATAGATTGTAATATACTTGCCTGCTGCCCGGACACTCGGGTTTCGATTATCGGTGATGGTAAAATTTTTTTAATAATTTAAATTTTTTAAATATTCTACATTTTACAAATATTTATTATTTTAATATAAATATTTTATTTATTATATTAATTTGGATGTTTGAATTATTATTGTAATAATTCAATCTTTTAGATATAAAATTTTAATGGGTAGATATTAAAAAATAGTTATTAATAAAATTATAATAACTATTGGCAGTAAAATTTAACTTAAGGTTTTAAATATTCCATCTAAACTGTTACAAAATAAAACCGGTTTTGACCGGACCCGAGCAGTTGCGTATTTATAAGTTTCTACTGAAAAGAATAATGGCATAAATGCTTTTGTTTGCACAACTTTTGTATATAATTTTTTTACAGTTTGATCATTGTTTCTCTGCGAATTCTGAACAAACGTGCCAGTTTATTCTTGAACGAATGAAGGTTGTTTTTAAACAGATCTATTTCAACAACTTTGTTCGTGTAAACAATCATATTTTATTAACTGTGAAGGATGACAAACAAATTTTTGTTTTTAATGTTTTTATGATAAATATCGATCGTATTCTTGTTTAAAAGCAAAATATATAAAAAATAAAATTTTAAAATTAATATAATATTTATTATTGTTATATTCGTGATTATTTTATATTTTTAAGATTGTTTGGTACCTGTAATTTTAAAATTAAGTAATATTTTTTATATAAACAATATTTTTATTTAAATTATTTATATTTGTACAGGGACGATTTAATTTGAGAGAATATTATTTATTAAAAAAACTGTACATATATAAGTATCGAAACCCGAGCGTCTTGGCGTCAAACAATACGTTATCACTTAGGCCCCTGCCCTCTTGACAACATCGAAACTTAACTTGTTTATAAAGTTTACTTAAACTATCAAAGTTTTTTTTTTCCAAAATTGGCTTGTCAGTCCGCTTCATTACATTTCAAGAGGATAAACACCTTCAAATTATACTTCTACTACACCGAGTCTCATCTCGAAGTGAATTTCCCAAGTTGTTCCCTGCACTTGTGAGCAGTTCAGCCGAGAGAATGCTGTGCAGTGTTGCCAGATCTCCGCCGGAAGCGGAGGGGAACCGGCTCCAGGCTGGCAATCACTCGAAAGGCGATTCCAAAGTACGAGGAGTGGAGAGGCTGCCAGGTGAATCAGAGTATACTGCGTTTTCGATAGACGACTTTTTATTCTGACATAAGCGTTTGCATGATGTTTGATTCAACAAAGTTCTACGACCACTACCAAATTTGCCTCTGCCGTAAAATTATATAATTTAAATAATAAAAGGTGCAAACATGCATTGAAAATTTCATGTGAAAAAAAGGTCCAACAACTATACATATGAAACATACTAGCTGCCTGACCCGGCTTCGCACGGCTATACTAATGGAAATAAACTAAGCCACATCTCCCATTTACAGTAATTGTTAATAAAAAAAATTCAGTGAAAATTTATTACAATGCTGTATAATGTACCAGAGAGAAAATGAATAGCACCGATGGTTTCCCGACTCGTGCACGCAACATACAACTGATGTACCCGTACTTCGCTACGGCAGTCTACAGGCAGATCACTCTTGCGCCGCTCATTATACATGCCCCTCCTTGTGGGTACGCCACTGCCGCGCGATGCCCGTTGCCATGGAGACGCAGAAGGCATGAACAATGCAAAATCCTGTTCTCATGCAGACAAAGTACCCACTGTTGCCTGGTTTTAACCACCCATGGGATATAATTTTCGGAAAATGTCATCCTGCGTAACATAAAGTACATTACTGTGATGTTTCAAGTCTGTAAAATATATATACTTGAAAAAAAGGGCAAATTTTGATATTTAAAGTACCCACCAAAATTTCAACGGTGATGAGGACTGCACTAACAATGAAACAGTCGTTGCCATAGAGACGAATGAAGCATCAACAAAGCAACAGCCGTTGCCATGGTGATTTCCAATCAAAAACTGGAAATTTTGATATATTACGCCCCCGAAACTCCCCTTGGGATCGGATTTCCGCAGAATCCGTTCTTAGTGAGCGTCTACATCACAAAATGAGTAACTATGCAAAATTTCAAGTCAATCGGGTGTATAGTTTTAGAGATTTCGTGATGAGTGAGTCAATGGGTGGTATTTCGCTTAATAAACTTCTAGCGCCTGCGGCATTGTCAACACACACTTCGTACGTGTACTGCATGTTGTATCTAACCCCCTCGAACGCATTTGATTCTAAATTGGACTTTTAGTAAGGATCCTTAATGTTATTGATAATATAATATAGCCTATAGCCTTCCTCGATAAACGTACTATCCAAAACTGAAAGAATTTTTTAAATCGGACCAGTGGTTCCTAAAATTAGCGCATTCAAACAAACAAACAAACAAACTCTTCAGTTTTATAATATTAGTCTAGATAAAGCGTTTTTGACGTGACAACGTCTAATAAATCGATAAACTCCGGCTGCACGCACGAAAAAGTGTCCCGTTACGCACATTGTCCCGTTACGCGGTGTCCCGCTACGCTCATTGTACGCTTGCGCCGCATCTACCTCTCTTCCACTCGATTGGAACAACCATCGATTTGACTTTTTCGAAGCACATTAAACTTGAAACACTCCCATTAGTTTCCTACTTATTTGCTATGATTGTCCTATTCTTAACAGAATAACACAGATTGGAAGAAGTTAAATAGCAAACATGTATAAAAGTTATAGTTAAATTAATCTCTTCATTAAAGTAATAAACATATTTGAATTAATGAGTGTAAATAAAATTAAAAATTTATCAATTAAATTGTATATTTAATTTCACTCCTTCTTTGTATCCATACAAAATATTGATAATTCAATAAAATTGATTCAATTTTATTCATAAAAGTATGCAATCATTTAATCAATGTTTTGTTATGACGTTGTCACGTTAAACTATCGTCCGTAAACCAACTTTACAGACAGCCATTTTTTTTTATTTAGAAATCGTATTTTCAGTTCATATATCATTTTGAAGTTTTTCAAAATTTGTTTTTTTGCGAACTCGGCGACCATGACGATACTTCTTGCGACACGAAGTGAGGTCTGGTCCAAGATTAATGTCTCCTGGAGTGTGAGCAAGAAGAGACTTCGCCTGGAAGGTGCTGATCAGCACAGACACTTCCGCTACAAGCGAGACTGTGTCCGAAACATTCGCGCAGAAATGCATTGCCTCGGCAAGTGAGAAGTCTGCGTTCTCACTTCGCGCCAATTCCTATTCCTCGCCTCTTGCGGGACTGCTGCCAAGAATTTGCATTTTCAGGTCGGAATATATTGTATTAATCTCGTCCTCAAATTTTTTTCGCAGCCATCTCTCCTTCTCATCACTTCCACTCCAGCTTAACCGCATACTTGGCGAAACTTGTTAGCAACTTTTCGCGTCACTCTTCGGATTTTCTAATTTAAAATTACAGTTTCTTTCCTCGCACCGTTTCGGAAAAATTACGACCCCACCTACAAGTCCCACCACCAAGGTCGTTCCTCAAACAATGGCAAACACATTTTTTCTTTGAAAACGGACGTAAAATTTTATTTTAAAAAAATTTTTACGCAAATTTTTTGGCGTGTTCACCTGTGTCCAGGTACTTCCTTACAAATATTTTAGATTCTTTACCCTTGACGTGGGTTGGGAGCATTAATAAAATATTAAGTGTGGGATGATTCGCCTTAATCGCAAACGTAAATTCACATAAAACAATCCTCACTATTAAAATAAAGTTATTTTATTAAACTCAAAATAAAAATCATTAGCTTCCAGTAGTATAGAAAAATATTTCATGGAACAAGGCTTCCCCAGGAGGTGTAAAACGCCATCTTGACTTATGACGTCACAGCAGCCATATTGGTCGACTTTGAACTTAACCGCGACCCCGGCGGCCATATTGTTTTTCAGCATTTTGGATTATAGAACATTCTGCCAGTTGGTTTTACCACCTTTTTTTATTTTCTCTCGGAATATAAAAACCCACCGCTATGAGTTACAGTTTTCGTTATGTTCGCCATCTTAAAAATCCGTAATTTTAATGCTTTAAAATTGCGGAGGATTTTAAAATTAATAAAAAACTAATCAATAAACTTTTAATAAAAAAATTTAGCATAATGGATTCTAGAACAATGCTTGTTCCATAATGACTGCCATCTTGAAAATCTGTAATTATTAAACGAATGAGAACTATTTTTAAATTTATAAACAAGTTATTTAAATAAGATTTTAATGAAATTTTTATTAAAAACGCACTTTTGTCTTAGAGTTCTCATTTCGAACCCGAAGAGGTCATTGGATTAAACATGACGACAGATCCATCCTCCACGGAAGCCAACAGCAGACTGACCTCCCGTCACACAATGCCAAGGAATAAATAATTTTATTCAATATGACATTATGGTGGCTATCTTGGAGCCACCATTTTCTTTTCGTCTGCTAGAGGGCCTTGTCGTAATATTAGTTTAATTTTTACCTGCTAGAGTGCAGTAATATTTATTACCTTGACATCAGCCGTCGTGGCCGCCATTTTGGAAGTATGTACTAATTAAGCTAGTAATAAAAAATAACAAATCATAAAAATGCCTATTAAAAAGATCAGTTCGTTCCTTGATCAATACAAAAAAAGTTATTTAAATAAATTACCAGATAAATGTAATATTTAAGAAATAAAACAACAAAATTACATATAAAAAAATTTACTCTACTACAAGAACTTAAAAAATATCACCAGAATTTCTCGATTCATACAGCCTTCTTAGAATGCAAAGCAATTCCTTTGTATACCGTGATATGTCTGTTCAGTTTAATAGGTCGACTTTTTAGTACACCTAATTTTTTACACGGAGAAAAATTTTCGATTTCATTAAAATGACTTGTATATTCCATGACGTTTTACACTTAGAATATTTGCTAATTCTTTGCCACCGAACATACAGTTTGATTCTGATGATGGTTTACACAGTCCTTTGCAAAACCACATGTACTTTTTCAATTTTCCGTAGCGTATGATCTGACTAAAACACCTGTTGCACTGATATTGAAAGACTTCAGAGATATTAGTACAATTTTGTATTACATAATCAAGAATTTTCAAGTTTTTAATGTTGTCAGAGTACGTACTGTCGGCTAATGGTACAATCTGTTCATGCTTCCTTTAAATAATGTCACTGGCACTGATGACAACTGGTTAAACCTCAGCCACGGGAGTCTTCAAGGTCTCTTCTGCTGTCGATACTGCATGCGTAAAAATCTCATGCAGTGCTGGACAAGTAGTTTCAACTGTCGAACTGTTACCAACATGATCTGCATCGCCGTCGCCGTCGTTGACATCGGAGTCTGCGCTGTTGATGGCCCAACTTTCATCGAGGCCGACGTTAATGATAGCGATGATGCCAACGAGTTCTCAAGAACTCCCAGATACCGGAATAATGTGTGGGATGAGACAAACAAGATGATCCGCACTGCACCATAGCCGGCGGTGGACTGAGTGTCTCATCGCCCAGAACTCACTTATAAACTATACTCGCAGCGGTTGGTATGAGATGCGAGAGAAAACATCGGCCAGTTTCATTTTTGCAAACAGATATTTTTCTTGCACTTGACTGACCCAGTACAGATTTCATAATTTCGATTTAGACTATTTTGACTGCTAAATTGATTATTAAATTTGATGCACTGAAACAGTTTTATTTGTGCATTATTCAGGCATCCACTTCTTTCATGCCGATGAGCAATGGAAGTTGCCGTGAATGGTGCATCACAATATTTGGACTGATGCCTCGAACGTATCAATGGGACAGCACCGGCCGATTTCTCCCCTGCTGGCGAAACCAAAACTGGAATATCAGGTGCAGCTACAACCAGGACATCTGCAATTGGTGGCAAGGATTCCAACGGTATCTCCGACGCCATCGAGGTCTGTGCTGTTGATGGTAAACCGCTCATCACGCTCAATGCTCGGAACCGAGAGCCGATCTGCAGTGTACCCGTCGTCTGGACCTCGCTTATGTACCCACGGTTGCTGGCATACTACGCGAGTCAAAACAGTGACATTTAAAATTATTTTTTATTAGCTTGAAATGCAGGCACCTTAAAACTCTATAAATAAAAGAACACAAAGTTCAAGATTCATAAGAAATATTTAATAAAACTACACACATACATATTAGATTAAGGCATTAAGCATTTTCGTTAGCAAAGCCTTTAACGCTGCACGAACTCTCTCATCGACTCCGGCAACTGTCGCAACGACTCCAGTTCTTAGTACAAAGACACGACGGTTTGAAGTCGCCAGAAAGTTTCATTAACTCACGGTGAGGAGCGAGTGGACGGCGGCCATATTGGATGACCTTGAACTTGAACTTTGACCTTGACCTTTGACCTTCAAATTTGCCAAAGTTTGCCTAAAATTCCTCAAAATTTGCCAAAAACTCGCCAAAATTTCAATTTTTTTTTTGGAAAAAAATTCTGCCAAAAAATTT
Source organism: Bacillus rossius redtenbacheri (assembly GCF_032445375.1). Classification (NCBI taxonomy): domain Eukaryota; kingdom Metazoa; phylum Arthropoda; class Insecta; order Phasmatodea; family Bacillidae; genus Bacillus; species Bacillus rossius. Next base: position 38,307,544 of record NC_086342.1, on the reverse strand, counting down.
CCAAAAATTCCACAATTCGAAAATTAGGGTTTCGAAAACCAGAATTTTTTTTTGCCTTAGAAAGAACCCAAATTCCTAAAAGAGGCTTAAGCATCCATGTCTTAAGCCTCTGATAAGCCTCAGACGTCATCCAGGATTATGACCGCCATATTGAATTAATTATTACGTCACCGTAGCAATTTCCGTTACGGCCGCCATCTTAAAAATCCGTAATTTTTATGTTAGAAAATCGGGAAAAATATTAAAATTAATTAAATTAAATAATCGAACTTAATAATAAAAATTTAATAAAAAATATTAAAAAAATTAAATGTACACTTAAGCCATGGAGATCGGAGTCCTCGGTTCGAACCCGGCGAGGTAAAAAAAAATGACGACCGATCCTACCTCCATGGAAGCCACCGGCAGACTAACCTCCCACCAATAATACCAATATATATATATATATATATATATATATATATATATATCGTCAGCTGGTATGACATCATGTCCGCCATCTTGTCTTCGTCTGCAGGAAGCAACCATCTGGTTTTCGTGTGATAGAGTGCGCTGTCAACATGTTAGTTTAATTCTTACCTGCTAGAGTGCAGTATTAATTTATTATTATTACTGTGACACCCGCCGTCTTGTCATTTGGGTGCCGTCTTGGAACTGTGTATTTTTTAGCTAGAAATTCGGGAAAAATTCCAAAATTCACCAAAAAAAATTTGCGATCAATTTACAGATTGATTGGATCAGTTCCTGTCCTTGGTTAGATAGTCGATCGATGCAATAATGTTTAATTTTATGTAAAAAATATTAATTTCAATGAATCATGTTCAAAATCCTAAAAGAGACTTAACATCCTCTAATACCAGCCTCCAGTAAGCCATTATGACCGCCATCTTGGAAATTTTGTATTTTGTTGACCTATAAATTTGGAAAAAAATACTAATATTCATCGAAAAAATCACTCATTAACTAACTGATTGAATCGATTCCTGAGCAATGCACAAAATGAAGTATTTTAATTTAAAATACCACAAAAGTGACAGGTTCAAGAAATAAATTACCACAAGTTCTTTTACAAACATAAACTTTATTACATATATTCTACACTACTACAAGTACGAAAAAAGATACAGGCAGTTTACTAAAGTCGAGCAATTCTCGATTTCTGCATCTGCTTCCCACCATGAATTAATGCGAGGTGGATAGCCCCACAACTTGACGTAGGATCGTCAATTTCTACGTTTTATAATTTTCTCCACCAATTACGTATCGGAATAAAACGTAGCCTGAATCTCTTCAGCATAGAAGCCGCCACGGATAGGTTTGTGGTCCAAATCTTCGAGGTAGTAGGTCAATAGGCTCCGATTTACGAACATGTGTTACACGGAAAAGTTCAGGACTCCAGTTCGCAGTGAAACCTTTCTCGAAGATGCCTTTCTGCTTGAAGATTCACACAATGTCACCGACGTTAGCTTTAAGCTTCCGTGGATCTTTCTTCTTTGTGTTGGAAAACACTGTTCGAAGCAGACGATTGTTCGTTACGTCCTTTGGCTTCATTTTCGTGGTAGAATGCACCGTGGAATTATACTCGTTTATTAGTTTCGGCAAGATATCAAGCCACTTGTAATTTCCATTAACCGTGAACTGTCGCCACATCTTGGAACGCAAAGTTCTGTTAAACCTTTCGACAATGGAGGCTTTGACGTTACTAAATGTAGAGTAGTGTTTGATGCCATACTTCTTCATTAAAGCCTTGAAGGTTGCATTGTAGAATACTTTCCGGAGATCTGTTTGCAGGTGCGATGGTACACGTCCATCACACACAATATTGTCCATGGCCTTGGCTACTTCAGTTGCAGTCTTTGATTGTACAGGTCTAGCCCAAGCGAACTTGCTATAAACATCGATTACTGTCAACATGTACTTGAAACCTTCATTCAATCGGGAATATGGTATCATCTCAACAAGGTTCACCTGGAATAAATAATCAATTCCGTGAACTATGACTTTGTGAGGAAGGTATTTTCGTCTAGCAGGAGCATGAAGTTCGTGAGCGATTCCGGTTCTACTTATTGTATGTAGCTGGCTTCCCTCAGTTCTTCGAGTATGGAGATTATTTCGTTGATGTGCGAATAGTTTCTTGCACCAAGTGAAGCGTTTAAAAGTCTAAGGCGATCAACTAATTCATTAGGGTCGTCCCAAAGCACATACTAAAAGTTTTGACCACTTTCTCGCTTTATTAAACATTCACTATGTTTTGATAGTTCACTGAAGAGATTAGCGAGAATGTCGATTTTTTCATGATCTTCGTCTTTATATACGCCACTATCTGAATCGTTATTGCGAAAATGTGCATTGGTTAGCTTTAGAAGTTTTTTGTACTCTTGTAAATCTTTGTGAGAATATCCTTTAGGCTCCTTGCGAAATAACAATTCGTACAGACCCAGAGTCCCGCGTGTTTTGAACTCTTGTAAGCTCACAATATTTGCTGGAAAAAATTATATTTCTTTAGCACCGAGGAACCACTTATTTTCTTTTCTGTACACTCCATAGTTCGTGTCATTATTCTGACTCGTAACCGATTTCAGGTATGGACGGACCATTGCATTTACTTGGTGTCCCTTTTTCGGTATTTTTTCCTTGTACAAGGACTCTGTACTCGTAAAGTCCTCTTCTTCTCGATCTGGTTCATAATTTCTCTTCTTTACAGTTGACATTTCATCTTCAACTTCTGCCTTCACAGTGATGGTTGGTTCTTCCTTATTTTTAAGTTCGTCCAGACGACTAGTGATTCGCTTAAATCTCTTTATTTTCCATCTCACGTGCAAGTCTGGTTCTTCTAGCAAGAAGATATTTTTCACGGACAGACTGTATAGCACGATGAAGGTCACTGACCAAGTCCGACATTGTACTGGCTGAAGACATATTGCAAGACCTCCTTTTATACTTTTGTTATTCGTTTGTAGAAACGTCTTTCTTGAGTTTGGCTAAATCCGACTTGTTGACAAGTAAGTTAGTGATGCATTCAGACTACGTTGGAAAGTCCTTAAAATCGTCACGTCTTTTGCATTCGATACTTTGATCATGTCGCGAATTCAGAAATCCGAGGCTTCCACGCGCTGGTTGTTGGCTAGCAGGTATTCTAGTAATTCGTTTTTCACACTTTCTACTTTTTGAGCCAGTAGTGAAATGTATGTGCGGATATCGTCGTAGTGAGACTTAAGAGCGGTACTTAAGTCTCGACTGCCAAGGCCGAATTTCGAAATGCTATGACTCATGTTTGACGATAAACTGATCGAAACCTTGTCTGTACCTACCCTTATATAGAGGCCAGACCTTGGCTATAACTAGGAATCCGTGCTTGTTTTTACAACACAAGGAGCACATGTCTTTGAATTTCTGGAATGTCATGTAGGTGTTTACGTGGTCGTCATAAGTGTGACGTAAGTTAAGTTCATCCATGCGAAAAAGTACTATGACGTTCGCGTTGTCACGTACCTGATGCTTGGGAATACGACTGTACGTCTGACATAGGTAAATACAGTCCATTTTGTCGTGCCCATCCATTAAAAAGTACTTTTGTATTATGCCTTGCTTCTCGTACAATACATCGTCGAAAATAAACACGGAATTTGCTCTTGCTTCGCCAGGAGGCACCACATACTCATTATCATTAAACGGAAAGTACTACAGACCATCCACCGATCGTAGAATCGTTGCCAGGCGCTAGTACTTTGGCTGTAGCAACGATTTGGAATATAGGTACACATTTTCGAACCTAAGACCATTTGGTTCATCTAATAAACTCAGTAGAACGCACGTTTTGCCACAGTTGGACGGACCTGCCATTATGCATCGTACAGCAAAAGGCAACAGTAAGCCATGTCGCGATTCGCGCGCACAAATTTCGTCGTCTCGTGTTATGCGCACGGGCAAACACACGTCTTGCTTGACGACTTGCATTGTACTGACGAAATTGTATAAAAGCAAACACATTTATAATTTCTGGTCAGTTGTGTGTAATGACTCGAAGAGGTAAGAACAAATAACACATCGGTGCAGGACTCGTGAACTCGCTGATAAACAATCTGCCATTCGAGCTACACATTCCCGGCTACAGGTTCTGCGGCCCCGGCAGTAAACTAGCTAAAAGGTTAGCTCGTGGTGACGTGGGCATTAATTCTCCCAACTAAAATTGCAAGCAGCATGATATTGCCTATTCACTCAGCAAGGATCTGGAATCCAGGCACCGAGCCGACGAAATATTGGCACACGTAGTCGAAGATATAAGTAAATCATCGAACGTGGGACTAGGAGAGAAAATCGCGGCGTGGGGCGTATCCAAAATCATGAAGGTCAAGAGAAAACTAGGAATGGGTGCTCGGTGAGCTAGCTCCATCAAGTCAAATACTAACTCACGCAAGACCAAAGGCAAGACTGGCACAGACGTACAAAAAGCCAAGAAAAAGTTGCAGTCTCCCGACAAGAAGATTATTGGAGGATTTCTTCCTTTGCTTTTGCCTGCATTGGGTGCCCTCGGTGGCCTCATTGGTGCGACGAGCTGTATAGTGCGGGCAGTCAACACTTCGAAGAATAAGCGCAAGCAGTTAAAAGAAGCACAACGACACAATGCCAGCATGGAAGCCATTGCATGGGTAAAAAAAAAAAAAAAAAAAACACGGCGTGGGACTCTACTTGCAACCTCACAATTCAGGACGAGGCATGAGAAAGAAACGAATGAAAATATCCTAAGTTCTTTGCCGAAACGTCCGTTCACCAATATAGATTTAATCAAGTACGCTCAAAAACTGAAAATACCAAATTTCCGAGGTGTGTTTATACGGGACACACTACCGAGAAAGCCAAAGACACGCGAGTGCGCCATAATTAATTTAGATGTGTTGTCAGGTCGTGGAACGCACTGGGTGGAGTACATAAAGTCTGGAAAAATGGTCGAGTACTACGATAGTTTTGGAAATTTACGACCTCCGCCAGAACTTAGGCGGTACCTGGGCCCGACAACTTTATTGTTCTACAATTACGAAACCGAACAGTCACCTAATCAAACAAACTGCGGACACTTGTGTCTTCGCTTTTTAACTAAACAAATTTAGCTGACAAAAAAAATTGCTATTTAAAGGTTGTGCAGTGATGATAATTTATTATTCATGTCGATAACACTTACCTTGACAGGTCACGCATCAGAGATGCGGGCGGTCCATTTCCCGCCCCTGGATTTAGACAGTGAAAAGTGTATTGGACTCGTAGATTTTCAAACGTATAATGCCATACCGAATATCGACGAAGCAAGATCTGCTTACTAAAAAATGATGGGACCGCTCATGAAATACGATTACCTGTTGGCTCTTACGAAATTGACGACTTTGCAAATTACATCAGATAAATGTTACCACATGATGTAGACTTTCAACTGCGTGGAAATCCAAACACTCAAAAACCATTCTAACATGCAGTGAAAATGTCGACTTTACAAAACCTGCCACCATAGGTACGATGCTCGGATTTGAACCAAAGGTGTATGATACGGGAAGAACGTACGAATCTACGCGTGCAGTAAACATTTTGCCTGTGAATGTCATAAGAATAAACTGTAATTTGGAAAGTGGAACGTATCTCAACGGGAGACTAAGCAACATTCTGCACCAGTTTTCGCCAATGGTCCCGCCAGGATATAAACTGGTAGAAGTACCGCAGAGCATCATTTACGTTCCAGTCGTCGTGAAGTGCGCACAAGAAGTCGTCAGAATCGTTGACCAGCGAGGACGCTTGGTGAATTTTCAAGTTTGAGACACAGAACAGCGATAAAAGAAATTGCATAGGCGTGAATAAGATCAGTTCTCTACCAGACATCGGTGCATTAACACCTAACAGCATAAAGTATCTTCTTAGTATTGGACAAGTGCCGAATTAATATGGAAGAAGAAATCCTCAACTGGGAAGATCCGGTCATTTTTGATGACAGCATTACGAAAATGGAATTGCACGAGTACCAACCTTTCCTGCTCGGACCGTACGCACTACCTTCAGAAGTACGCATTGCTGTACAGCACCAATATATCTGTGCTTTCACTTCACAGTCGTTTCTACATATAAGAGGCTCACTGACAAAAGCGGATGGTACGCATCCGACAACGACGTCAATATCCTGTAATGGTATTCTTCACCTAATCGAACGCATTACATATGTACTCAATGGCGTCGAGGTATACCAGACGAGAGAGGTAGGCATAACATCTGCTATGAAATATTACCTTTCACTCACGCCAAATTAACTGTCTGCTGCAAAGATGGCCGGTTGGGCTCTCGAGGATGAATATAAGCTTCCTGTTTTTGCCGAAGGAAAGTTCGAAGTTTGTGTTCCTCTGTCCATGCTTCTTGGATTAGCTGAGGACTACAAGCATATAATCATTAATTCGAAACAAGAGCTCATACTGCTTCTAGCCAACACGCACATTAATGCAATTGTCACCGCTGCAGAAAACCCTCAAGATGTCTCGCTAACACTACAGTCTATCGAGTGGATGCTGCCCCACATCCAAGTGAGCACCGTTGAACGAGTCAAAATGTTGAAGAACATAGAAAATGGCAAGAACGTTGATGTGCCATTCCGATTCTGGAGCCTGGAAACTTATCCCGGCTTGTCACATAGTCAACGTATCAATTGGATAGTAAAATCCAGCTTCGCTACGGAAAAACCAAGATACATCATCATCGGGCTTCAGACCGGAAGACAGCTCAATGCAGGAGTAAGTCGCTCCTTATTCGATAACTGTCAATTACGTAATGTAAAAATATTTTTAAACATCGATAGCTATCGGTACGTTGACATGAACATGGACTTTGAAAATGGAAGATTTCTCTTCGCATATCAAATGAATGCCAAGTTTCAGCAAGAATACTATGGGCGCAGACAGTCACCGATACTGAGTCCCGACAGTTTCAAGAACAAGGCTCCGTTAATGGTGTTTGACGTTTCCAAACAGGATGATTGAATAAATTAAAACATCATCGACTGTAGGATCGAGATAACGACTAGCGGAAATATTCCACCAAACACCTATGCTTTTTGTCTGATACTTCACGATCGGCTTGCATCATACAATTGTCGAGACAAACTTGTGAAAATTCTGACATAAATACTGATTCGTTTTGCGATATTAATTTAGTTACGACCGAGCATTGCTAGCGTCAAGATGTACTGCAACCTGCAAGGTTTCCTGAGCCAACACGGATTCGTGCTCAAGGAAATTTCCGTCACCTCCGGAGACAAGACACCAACCTTCACCTTCCGACCCCCGTATCCCTGGAAGTTTTTAGACGAAAAAAGTAAATGTACGAATGAATGGTTATGCAAATACAACCATGGTTTGAAGTGGAACGAAGGTAAAATTGCGTACCACCAAGTAAAAACACTGTTGAAGATTTATTTTTTCAAAACGAAATAATTTAGATTGCCGCACCTGAGCAGAAGAAATGGCTGAGCAAGTTGTGTGATGCGACAGTTGAAATCGTAGACCTATAGATCGACTATGGCTGTCCTTCTCTGCGCAAGCTTAGTAAAATTTATTATGTGCAGCCACCTGACAAGTTTGAACGAGTATGTGCCTGTACAAACTCGCAGCTTATGCAGAAATGGCACACACAGTTATAAAACGCGTGCATCCGTTTGTGCCTTCAGTTGTAGTTCGACCTGCAAGAAGATGTTTGTGTTTCATCCTGCTAACGTGTACGTGAGCGTAAGACCTAGCTTCAGCAGTGTCGAGTACAGCTACTGTAATGCCGGGTATCTACGTACATAAACGGAAACCTGGGATGGAGGCGCTCAACATTGGCGGTTTGCGCACTTTCCTGTGTCCTACGAACCGACTCAGCAGCTATTAGATTGTTGTGAACCTGTAAACTGTGCCGTCTATCATATGAGACCGTACACAATCATTCCTGCTAGCATCCCTGAGGTAGTCGCCTCGTCTGCACGTGCAACACCAAACATGGTCGTGTTGCAACCTGTTGCGACCCGTAATGCTTCTATGCAGACGTCCAAACGTCGTGCGTCTCGTCGTCGAAGTTCAGGCAGTGAATCTGTTCCAACCAGCACTGAGGCAAAGCCCAGGTGCAGACGTGGTCATGGACGTCATCGACCATGTCTTGCCGGATTTGTCGACGGCGCAGATGACCATCTGGAAACCTGTGTTCCTGATCCCGTGACCTGCAAACCAGTTGAAACCGGAGTCGCCGAACCAGTTGGAACCGGAGTCGACGAGCCAGTTGGAACCGGAGTCGACGAGCCAGTTGGAACCGGAGTCGACAAGTCAGTTGGAACCGGAGTCGACGCACCAGTTGGAACCGGAGTCGACGAGGTCGTTCGTGCAGCATTAAATACTTTGCTTGCGAAAATGCTTAATTCCTTAACTTAATATGCATTTGTGTAATATTTTATAAATAAATGTGTAAAACACGAACTTGTGTGTTTTTATTTCTTTAATTTGAAGGTACCTAAAAAAAATTAACTTTAAATACAGACAATATTTAGAGTTATGTAGTATACCAGTAGACCTCGCGTATATAAGTGATGTCCAGACGACAGGACCCCCAGTCCACCTCTGGCCGTGGTGCAGTACAGATCGTCTCTCTTCAGTTATTTTCGCGAGTTTAATTACTGTTCCAATGTCGACCTGGATGAATGATCTACGATCAACATCGTGGTCCCTGGTGGCACCAACGTCAACAACAGATATGACAGCGGTGTCGACAGTCGCGGAGATCTTGACGACATCGGTACCATCGACTGCAGAGGAGAGAACGATAGGCCTATGTGTTGTTCCATCATCAACTGAAGTTCCGCCGGCAACATTGCAGACTTCAATTATTGAAGAGCGTTCATCGTATCAGTGCAAATACTGTCGCACATCATTCACTAGATCTTCAAGTGTGCGCAGACATGAAAAGAGTGGTTGTCAAAATAATTTACTGAAAAGAACAGAGTTTCATTGTAACAAGTGTAATAAACAATTTGTACGACATGACAACTTGAAAAGACATCTTATATCCTGCAGTAGGTGTCTGACAATCGCTCGAAAGACATATAAGTGCGACAAATGCGAATTTTTTTTTCGTATTGTAACAGTCTGGATGGCCACAAGATTATGTGCATAGGAAAAGAATCAAGTGATATTATGATTCCATACCATCAGACATCATCATTTATTGCCTTACCTGAGGCGATAGTCAACAAAAGAGCTGTAGTCAATTGCCTAAACTTGAAGGATCAGTTTTGTTTTAAATGGAGTATTTTGGCAGGATTTGTCGAGGGAAGTCATCAAAACCGTGTTGATAAGAGGTATTATGCTTTGGAGAATAAGTACAACTTTGATGGACTGTACTATCCGCCACCATTAAATCAGATAAAAAATTTTGAGAAAAATAACCCTGAAGTTTCAGTTAATGTGTATGCGCTAAATTCGGATAATAAGGTGTGTCCGATTCGGGTAACTAAACAAGAAAGAAAAGATCATTCCGATTTGTTGCTTGTGACAAATGAAAGCGATGCTGTACACTACTGCTACATCAAAAACTTCTCTCGACTTGTGAGACCTCAGGTTACAAAACATGGACGCAAGATTTATGTGTGTAAGATGTGCTTTACGTATTTCGCTAATGAACCTCGAAAATTGGGACTGACAGCTATACAGTGTTTTGAACGACACAAAATTAAATTTGAAAATAAATCTTGAACAGAATTTGATTATGTTATCTCAGACTTTAGTAAATGGCCTGATTTTTGTACTTGTATTAGTGTAGAATTCATGTAATAAAGTTTGTGTCTGTAAAAGAACTTATGGTAATTTATTTCTCGAACATGTCACTTTTGTGGTATTTTAAATTAAATTACTTCATTTTGTGCATTGCTCAAGAATCGATTCAATCAGTTAATTAATGAGTGATTTTTTTCGATGAATATTAGCATTTTTTAAAAATTTATGGGTCAACAAAATACAAAATTTCCAATATGGCGGTCATAATGGCTTACTGGAGGCTGGTAGTAGAGGATGTTAAGCCGCTTTTAGGATTTTGAACATGATTTACTGACATTAATATTTTTTTACATAAAATTAAACATTATTGCATTGATCGACTATCTAACCAAGGACAGGAACTGATCGAATCAATCTGTAAATTGATTGCAAATTTTTTGGTGAATTTTGGAATTTTTCCTGAATTTATAGCTAAATAATTACACAATTCCAAGATGGCACCCAAATGAAAAGATGGCGGGTGTCACAGTAATAATAATAAATGATTGCTACACTCTAGCAGGTAAGAATTAAACTAACATGACGGCAGCGCACTCTAGGAGACGAAAACAAGATGGTTGCTTCCTGCAGACGAAGACAAGATGGCGGACATGACGTCATTTCTGCTGACGACATATACCTTGGTATTAGTGTTGGGAGGTTAGTTTGCCGTTGGCTTCCGTAGAGGAAGGCTCGGTCGTCATTTTTTTTACCCCGCCGGGTTCGAACCGAGGACTCCGAGCTCATTGGCGTGAGTGTACATTCAATTTTTTATTAAATATTTTTTATTAAATTTTTATTATCAAGTTCGATAATTTATTTATTTTTTAATTTTAAAATTTTTCCCGATTTTCTAACATAAAAACTTCGGATATTCAAGATGGCGGCAGTGACGGAATTTGCAACGGTGACGTCATAATCAAATATGGCGGTCATAATTCTGGATGACGTCAGAGGCTTATCAGAGGCTTTAGACATGGATGCTTAAGCCTCTTTTAGGAATTTGGATTCCTTCTAAGGCAAACAAATTTGATGTTTTCGAAACCCTAATTTTCCAATTGTGGAATTTTTGAAATTTTTTGGTGAATTTTTCCCCCCAAAAAATAGAAATTTTGGCGATTGTTGGCAAATTTTGAGAAATTTTGGCTAATTTTGAGGAATTTTGGTCAAATATTGGCGAATTTGAAGGTCAATGCTCAAGGTCAAGGTCAAAGTTCAAGGTCAAGGTCATCCAAGATGGCCACCGTCAATTTGCTCCTCACCCAGAACCCGTGTCCCAGGAGAAACCAAACTATTACTACTCCCGTCTTCGTGTCTTTTATTGGTCAGACAGCATGCGCAAGCATCCCCATCAGTCGTTGATTACGGGCAAGTGTGTCGCCACAGTTTTCCTGGTGTCCTTTTGATTATTCACCCCCCCCCCTCCCCATTTCCCTGCATCCAGGGAGAGAGAGTGAGGGCAGGATAACACACCTGCCGTGAAACCTGAATGCCGAAATTTGGAATAATGTAGGTCTTTTCGATGATGTAATGAAAGAGGTGAAGTTAGCCAAAAAAAAAAATCACAATATTATTCGTGACTTTGGTCGGGGAGAGCGTCCGAGCCTTGAAGAGTTTTTTTAAATGTGTTAAATAGTAACAACATTGTTTAGTGAAAACAATGTTAGGTGGGTTGGTTAACTTATAAATAATATTAGTTTTAATAATTGGGACCATACGGCGTGCGGTGAATTCGGTGCTTCGCTCGCGTCTACTACGCGATTTAGTGTGCGCTTCTGTGCGGTGACGTCATCGCGTGAGACGCGACGGGGAAGCGTTTCCCGTCGCCGTCAGAGCGGGCTTTACGACGGTACAACTATAACAAACCTCGAGTTAATAGTTTGGCCGTAGTGAGCCTTTAAAAGTAAGTACCCTGTTTTCTGTCTTGAACCATAAGTAGAGACCGGAAAAAATTCGCGGATTCATTTCGCGATAAGCTGAAATACAAAAAGGTTATACCTCAATAGTGCCTCTGATATTGGCTCACAACTCGCGTGGATGACTCTAGGCCAATGAGAAACACCCAACCAAACCTTTATAGAATCAAATGCTGCTACGTCGGGACGTCTCACAAGACAGCAGCCAATGAGTGGGTGACATTTGACCGAGTGTACGTAGAACTATGGATTTCATCCTACTCGTTATTGAACCCGCGAATTTTTCCGGTCCCTAATCCATAAGGCGTTCATCGAATTCACGTAAAAAAAAAAATGAAGCAAATATTTAAATAGTAACTGGGATGTAACATGCTGCTGGTAACAGCTTTAAAAAAAATACGCTCGTTTTCGCACCGCGTGGAAGACCAATGGAGTTCAGAGAACGTTAGTGGTTGACCTGGCTCCAGGAGTGTTTTACGAGGACGGTCGTTTGATCTCCGCGATAAGCGTGGTGGATGTTCTCTCAGCAGAGAGACCGCGGCACACACTTTACGTGCGCGCGAACAAGATAAAACCACACACGAGCTCCACACTTTGGAGTAACTGTGCAGTTTACAGCGCTCCAGCCGAACATACATGTCACACGAATAAATGAACGTTACACTCTTTATACAAAAAATACCCTTTCTTACAAGCAATTGCAAATCTTCAAATCTGCGAAGACCATTAAAAAGGCAATTTCGAGATTTTAAAATCCTGAAACAAGCTGCGCATTTTTGTACACCCATTGCTTTCACTGATTGCTTCAGATGGACAACATTACAATAAAATAATAATTTTTACTTTTAGTGTCTTACTTGCAGTGTATTCGTTAAAAACTAATAATATGTATCTCGTAATTTTTGTCATTAAATGTTTTTTTTTTCGAAACCGGCGAAATTAATAAAATAATACACTACAGGCACGCTCCACGCTCGTCACACTAAAAGCACGCTCCACGCTCGCCGCACTACAAGCACGCTCGTCACACTACAAGCACTCTCCACGCTCGCCGCACTACAAGCACGCTCCATGGTTGTCACGCTACAAGCACTCTCCACGCTCATCACACTACAAGCACGCTCCACGCTCGCCGCACTACAAGCACGCTCGTCACACTACAAGCACTCTCCACGCTCGCCGCACTACAAGCACACTCCACCCTCGCCGCACTACAAGCACGCTCCATGGTTGTCACGCTACAAGCACTCTCCACGCTCATCACACTACAAGCACGCTCCACGCTCGCCGCACTACAAGCACGCTCGTCACACTACAAGCACTCTCCACGCTCGCCGCACTACAAGCACACTCCACCCTCGCCGCACTACAAGCACGCTCCATGGTTGTCACGCTACAAGCACTCTCCACGCTCATCACACTACAAGCACGCTCCACGCTCGCCGCACTACAAGCACGCTCGTCACACTACAAGCACGCTCCATGCTCGCCGCACTACAAGCACGCTCCATGGTTGTCACGCTACAAGCACTCTCCACGCTCGCCGCACTACAAGCACGCTCCACGCTCGCCGCACTACAAGCACGCTCGTCACACTACAAGCACTCTCCACGCTCGCCGCACTACAAGCACGCTCCATGGTTGTCACGCTACAAGCACTCTCCACGCTCGCCGCACTACAAGCACGCTCCACGCTCGCCGCACTACAAGCACGCTCCACGCTCGCCGCACTACAAGCACGCTCGTCACACTACAAGCACTCTCCACGCTCGCCGCACTACAAGCACGCTCCATGGTTGTCACGCTACAAGCACTCTCCACGCTCGCTGCACTACAAGCACGCTCTACGCTCGCCGCACTACAAGCACGCTCCACGCTCGCCGCACTACAAGCACGCTCGTCACACTACAAGCACTCTCCACGCTCGCCGCACTACAAGCACGCTCCATGGTTGTCACGCTACAAGCACTCTCCACGATCGCCGCACTACAAGCACGCTCCACGCTCGCCGCACTACAAGCACGCTCCACGCTCGCCGCACTACAAGCACGCTCGTCACACTACAAGCACTCTCCATGCTCGCCGCACTACAAGCACGCTCCATGGTTGTCACGCTACAAGCACTCTCCACGCTCGCCGCACTACAAGCACGCTCCACGCTCGCCGCACTACAAGCACGCTCCACGCTCGCCGCACTACAAGCACGCTCGTCACACTACAAGCACTCTCCACGCTCGCCGCACTACAAGCACGCTCCATGGTTGTCACGCTACAAGCACTCTCCACGCTCGCCGCACTACAAGCACGCTCGTCACACTACAAGCACGCTCCACGCTCGCCGCACTACAAGCACGCTCCACGCTCGCCGCACTACAAGCACGCTCGTCACACTACAAGCACTCTCCACGCTCGCCGCACTACAAGCACGCTCCATGGTTGTCACGCTACAAGCACTCTCCACGCTCGCCGCACTACAAGCACGCTCCACGCTCGCCGCACTACAAGCACGCTCCACGCTCGCCGCCAATATTGTCAGAGGTGACTAATTTCCGAGCCACCCTGTGCCGTGAGATCGCCCGAGCGGAACTTTGAGACCGGGTGTTAACGTCCTCCGCGACCCAAACAAACCCAGGGACGACCACTGTAATTTTTTTTTGTTAATCAATCAGAAATATTAATTTTAAATTGTTGTGGGGGATTAGCCTGAGCTAACCGGCAACATTGAATTAAGGAAAAGGAAGGTTGCAGAGAGGGAGGCGATACTAAGTCACTTTCGAAAACGCTACATTAATGCGGAAACGGGAGCAGGCACAAATACTTAACATATTAATTACTGACTGCCACTAGTTATTATCGAGTCTCTATTACTTAACCTAATACGTCTCTTTTCATAGTTCCCATGAGGTATCACTACTTCGCAGTAATTCCCAGTACACGATTCATTAATGTCACTGTTTCCAAGGGCTTGAAGGGGGGGGGGGGGGGGGTGAGAGAGAGACCAGCGAACACCGTCCCAGTTCATTGAGCGCGCGTATAGATTTAGACGTGAAAACACAGCGGTGGACACGGACCGATCCTGCCCCTCAGACTTGCCAGTATTGCCTTTATAACCGCAGCCGTCGGAGTCCGTGGCGAACAGGACACCACTCGTGTGCTGGCTGCAGAGACCGCTGGGCCGCTCCACATGTGCAGTCCGGCTATAAGCTAGCGAGCCGGCGCGCGCGCGGGCTGATACACCCGGCAGCCGAGTGACGTCCACTGACGTACTGCGGCACCACTTACACTAGGCGAGGCCGCACGAGGCTCGTACACCCCGCAACAAAATTACTGATATTTGAATTCGTACATCTACATGAAAACAACTGCATCGCTAGAAAATTGTGTTCGCAGTAATACTGTAATACTTACCCGGACTTTTATTCATTGTGTTATTCCAGTGCTGTCTAATATTTAAAGTTATTTGTAAATCGTTCCCAGAATATTTTTTCTAGTATTTTACGCGCAAGTTAATAAGCATAATGAAACCAAATACATTCAAATTATTGAATATTCGATTACCTTTCCATGGTTTAAAAATCTGTGTTTGAATAAATCATGAAATGAAATATAATATGTGCACTAATTAGAGTAATAAATCCACATAATTATATATATCTCGAAAAACGTATAACATATATGCAAAAATACCATACCCAGGTGTTAGTAGTATAACTTGGTGAGTTTTGGGACAATGCATTTCTTATGGGACTACGATTTGTGGTGGATTGCTGTGGTGTCTTGCCAATCTTGGGGAATAGGCTAAATCCGGATGTGTTCGCCTCTCTAACTTATAATCGGGACCTTGGCGGCCATCTAGGATGACTCGACATCCACCATCTTGGATTCCGGTTTCTTGAATATCTGTAATTATTTAGCTAGAAATCATAAAAAAATTCCAAAATTCATAAAATTTTACTTATAAATTTTCTGATAAATTGAAATGATTTCCGCCCTTGGTTCGATACTTTTTTTAGACAATAAATGCTTATTTAATAAAACACGGGGGAAAACCCTAAAAGAGACATAAAATACTCATCTACCAGCATCCAATTGATTCGATCAAATCCTGTCCTTGGTTCGATCCTCGGTAAATGACCACATGTTTATTTAAAAAAGTATTTAATAAAATAAGGTGAAAAATCCTAAAAACTGCTTAAATTCCTCAACCACCAGCCGCCAGTAAGCAACTTTTGCCATCTTCGTCGCCATTTTGGAAATTCGGAAAAAATCTAAAATTCCTTAAATAAATAAGCCATTAATTTTCTGATTGATTAGATCGATAGGGGAGAGTCTTACAGTACCGACCGTCTTACAGTACCGACCATTCCTAGTTCTCACTTCTGACACTAGATAGCAGCACTTGGCAGGCGTTCGTGAATAACTTTTATCTTTATTGATTATATTCTTTGGCTACTACCGTCTTGGTTCATAGTTTTGGGAACCGTGAGCCAGAAAAGTGTTCATTTACATTTCGTGCGCGATAAGTTGATTTGACGAAGGCGTATCTCCTTTCTGGGGTGAGTTATCGTTTCTTTTTTTAGCATCCACTTAATCTTTTGAGTATAAGGTCAAATTACATGGTATTAAATTCGTGATATTTCACGAGATAAATTTGAAGCTTGCATTAATGTTACCACCTTGCTGTCGTACAGTACCGACCACCCAACTGTCGTCCAGTACCTACCAAGAAATATATCAACAAAATAAAATCATTTAAGCTTTATTTCTCTTTTCAGAGAAAAATGGCCGAAAATGAAAGAAGAAAGGAAAATGGAAAGAAGACGATATGAGATCGGCAATACAAGGAGTTGTTTAGCACAATATGACACACAGTCAAACAGCTGAGATTTTTCTGTTCCCAAAACCACATTAGGAGATAGACTGATAGCCATTAAAACTGGCAAAACCGTAAATTTAACCACTCATATGGGCAGATTTCAAATAATTTTTGATGGAGAAATGGAAAAACAACTTGTTTTTATATCCAAGACCAAAATGACAGATTCATGCCTTTCAGCAGGAGAGAATTTATGAAATTAGCATTCGATTTGGCTGAGTATCTAAAGTTGCCTCACCAGTTTAATAAGGAACACAAAATATCTGGGAAGCAGTTTTATTATGACTTTATGGCTCGTTATCCCGAGCTTTCTTTGAGAACTCCAGAGTCCACAAGCCTTCAGAGAGCTTTAGGATTAACCAAACATCAAGTAGATAGCTTCTTTAATAAGTATTCCGAGCTACTTTCTAAACACAATTTCCCAGCCAATAGAATTCACAACTGTGATGAAACTGGGTCTCAATTGTTCATGACAATGTTGTCAAGGTAATCTCACAAAAAGGAAAAAGGCTAGTAAGCAAGATTACATCAGGAGAAAGAGGGAAAAATGTTACTGTTTTACTGTGCATAAATGCTGCTGGGGACATTTTTGTCCCCCCCCCCCTTCTCTTTGTTTTCCTTAATAAACAACGAGTAGATGCTGTTCTGAAATAAGATGATCCTTCAGGAAGTATTTTTGCAGCTGAGGAAAGTGGCTGGATCACTGCTAAAGCATTCTTGAAATGGTTGGAATTATTTGTTGAGAGGACTCATCCCACTAAGGAAGAACCAGTCCTCCTCATTCTTGATGGGCACAGCAGCCATAAAGATCTCGATGTTATCATGTTTGCTAAGAAAAATAATGTTCACATGATAAGCCTACCTCCACACTCTACACATCAGTTGCAACCATTGGATCGGGTGGTTATGCGGCCGTTCAAAGGAGCATTCAATCAAGCTTGTAGTGCCTGAATGAGAAAGTATCGACCTTTAAAATTTGCTCAGAGGGATATTGCAGGTCTGATTAACACTGCCTACACTTCAATCTGTAGAATGAATTTGGCACAGTCAGCTTTTGCATGTACAGGACTTTGGCCTTTGAACCCAGGTGTGTTCTCATATTTTGATTTCAATCCTTCTGAGCACTTTCGAGAGTCAAAGATTACTGATGATGAAGATACTCTAGTAATTTCTAAGGATAAATGCCAGTCTGCAACATCGATGCCAACTACAAATTTGAATGTTTTCAACTGCATAGTTTCCAAATCGGGACCTGCATTACCTCTTCCTCCAGCTGATCTTACTGAACTGCAGCCAGGTCCTGCTTTGCTCTCTCCAAACAATCGATCAGAACAGGGAATTTTATCGGCTCTCACGCCGATCATTCGAACTGAACCACAACCAAAATATTCTACAGTTCTCACTCCAACTAATCTCATTGAACACCAACCAGAGACTTCATCATCAGCTCCCGATTCAATCTCAAATATAAATATTTTACTACCTTGTTCTTCGTCTTCTTCTTCAGCAACTGTTGATTTCAACAAAATAATTGAAAAAATATCTCCTTCCAACAGACCTTCAGAGGTCAAAGTGAAAAAAAGAGTCCAACGAATACAACAATCAGAGATCCTTACCTCCACACCTTATAAAGATCTACTTGTGGAGAAAAGAAAAATTTCTGAAGAGAAAATAATAAAAGCAGAGAAGAGAAGGGCTGAAAGAAATGAAAAGAGAGATGAAAAAATCAAGACGATAAAGTTCGGCGCCACTGGAGAAATGGAAAGGAAGAAAGGCGAGAAGATCAATAGAAAATATATGAAGAAACTAGACTTTGGTGAAAATTCTGATTGGAAAAAGCATACAGAAGACAAAACAGAGTGTATCATTTGTGGTGAATCATTTGAAGAAGACTGGGTGCAGTGTGTCCAATGTAAAGGTTGGGCACATGTTGAATGTACAGCTCAAGAAGGCATATTATATTTTAAATGTGACCTTTGCAGAAAGTGAACTCATCCTTAAGCAAGTGTAGTGAATTTTTTTCATTTTTTTGTTGAATTAAAATGTTATTAATTAAATATTAGTAAATAAGACCTTAAAACTTTTAAAATAATTGTTGGTCGGTACTAGACGACAATTTTATGCACGCTACAAAAATAAGGTTTCTTATATTTGGAAAAAAAAGATTTTTATTATAATTCAAGAAACATTATATACGTGTTTTTATAAATTACTAGTTAAAATAACAGATTAATGTTTTAAAATGCAATATTTAATTACACAACCTAAATTACTGTTAAAAAACTTAAGGTAGTCGGTACTGTAAGACTCTCCCCTAACTGTCCATGGTCCGATCCTTCCCCGGTTAAAAATATATATAATTTTCAGTAAAGATTACTTATTTATTTATTTTAATTTAACAATTAATAGACAGGTTAGAGGAAAAAAAAGCAACAAAGTTACAAATCTACAAGGTTTACAAGCCCACGAGACTACGGGACTACGAACCTACAAGTATTCAAGTGTGCAACTTTCTTTAGCTCCAACAGCTCCAAAGACATTTGGCTACAAGGCTACTTACCTACAAGGCTCAAACTGGCTACGAAGTTACATAGCTACCATGCTACGTGGCTACGAGGCTACAAGACTACGAGCCTACTTGGCTCCATTTGGCTACGAGAATAAAGTGGATGAGATATGATTCTTCATGTTCCGATACAATCAAGTTCAAATATTCTTTCCAAGATGATGAACAATTCAAGACACTTGATCTGTCACGAAGGCACAAGAAAAGGAATTCGCTTCAACCTTAAGTCCTATTTCAAGTATGCTATTACCACTTCCAGTAGAGAAGGTATATTATTTGAAGTATATCTTACCTTACATTCATCCCAACAGTCGTCAATTTTATAAAATGAAGCAGACACTGAATAAAGTGAAAGTTAGACCTGTTTAATACGACCCAAAACCTTGCGGATACAATGGATGTACTTATTTTGTTTGTTGTTTTATTGTGCTACAATGTAATAAATGTATTTATTTCTGTTTTTTACTGAGCAGAATGTAAGAGAATATACATGGTGGAGAAGAATTTTAATTAGTGAAATTATTCATATGTTAATGTGCATTGACTGATTATGTTCAAGAGTCCTCTTAAATAGATAAGAACTGAAATTATTTCATCTAATTAATATGTCTAAATAGTACTTAAAGGTTCTATTATGTATTTTGTGTGCTTTTTCAAGGCCAATGTCAGCAATTTTAACCCATTTTGAACGAAACAAGGGCCAATGTCATTAATTTTTTTTTGGTTAATGTGTCTAGAAAAGTTGGACTTGGTGTACTATACTCGTCATGGACTCCAGTTTGTATTGGGGAAGTATCATAACATTGGTGTGCATAGTTTCTTTGCCATTAATATTTTAAGAATAAACCATATATTCAGAGGTTAATATCTCGGAACTGTTATTTTTGACATTGGCCCTTTTAGAACCAAGCCACAGTGTTAATACATCACAGACGTTTACAATACACTATTTGTTGATAATTATATTTTTGTTGAAAATATTAATGTATTGGTTTATAATTTGATATGTTTAGATTATTGTTTAGTGTGTGTACATGCACGAACTAACTGGTGATTAGGTTTCAACAGTATCGAACATTTGATAGCAAAAAGTGAAAAGACACTTAAAGTAAAGTTGTGAGAAATGTCATCATGTATTTATGAATAATTGCTATTATGAACATTTCTGAAAGGGGCAATTCTATAAAGGCAATATTTACACTTTATAGAAAGTAAATATTTAATTTCCTTTGATATATATTTAGTTTAATTATATTTTATTCCTTATGTTTATTTGTACTCTATGATTAACCCAGACTGTAAATTTATTTCGTTAACGTTTGTCTATGTATTACTCTATGTTATTTTAATTTTAAATATTGTCAAAGTAAGCATAGCAGTATTTTTTTAAATTAACTATTAATTTAAAGATGAACACGTCAGAAATGGTCAGTAATTTTACTATCTTTAATTTTAACAACAAACTAAAGAAAATCGTTTACTAGTGACGGAAAAATATTCTTTTAGAACGAATTGATACTTGAGGAATACAACAGCTAAAACGCAACGATTCTGAAATTAATTTATAATTGAATATTTTATAGAAGATTGAAAATGGTCATTAATGCAAATATTAGCTGAGTTTGGAAGAAAATAATAATTTTAATCTACGAAGATTCTACTCAGACATCAAGATTTTAAATAATTCTTTAAGAAGAGAAGTCGTCATAAATCCGTATTCAAGAGATCGCCAAATGACTTTGATATGCTTTGAAAACTACGAAGATTGAATACCGTTTGTAAATACGAAGAAAGAAGAATCCTATTGAAAATGAAAAGTCGCAGTTCGAGCCCGGGAAGGATGAACGTCTCGCAGTCCAGCCCAGTCGCAGCCCATAGTCGGAAGGATGGAGTCGTTTCGGCGTGTATTCCTGCCGCACGCTAGAGGCCGGAGGAGCAACCCAACTATAGCAGTCCTTGACGAGTCTAAACAAGGAGTCTCCGAGAACCTACACGTCTCGTGGGTATCCTGCAGCAAGGTTTGATCCCTTACCCCATTAACCGAAGACTCGCTGAATATAAGTCCCCGAACAAATTACAATTAAGAAAAACGAACATATTTTCACCGATCTAGACTCTGTAATATTATATTGAATATTCCATGTAAAGAAAACCCATTAACTTGTTCATCTTTGTATTTTGAAATCAAATTCCGGAATCGCGATCCCGATCAAGATAGTATAATTTAATTTGGATGGAATTTGGTATTGGAATAACGTATTACTATTTTTGTTGACTAGTACTGCAAGAAACGTACCCAGTAGTCCACGCTCTACCGTACTGAAGTTAGTTAGAAAGAAATAACTTCCAATAATTAACATGATTGTAAAAATCATTGATTATAAAAATATTTCACACAAGTGAAAAGAATTGTTAGATGTTTGAAGTTGACAGTCATATCAAATTCCATCTGGAGTTTAGAATATATTTGATTACATTTTATTCCAAGGTCTAGTCACGGTATTAGTACCTATTTAACATACTTTTGAAACACCTTACCTTAACTTTCACACACAAGCTTCTTAATACAATTCTTAATACTGAGAGAGTTAGGCTAGAGTAGTAGAAATTATTAACTAAATTAAATAATTTCATTTTTGACACTAGCTAACTCCATAAAGGTAAAAATATTTTAAAAAATCTTGTCGACCCGTGCGAAGCCGGACGGGCCGCTAGTTACTTATATTTACACTACTGGCTAATGACCAGGCATTCGGTGCAACACCTCATTAAATTACAAAGCATCCCTCTATTTGTCTCCCTAATTCTCTATCTCTCTCAAATATATCTAAATATCTCTCCATGTCTCTATTTACATTCCTCTCCATATGTATACAACTATATCTCCCTTTATATCTCTCTATCTTCCTCTCTCCTCTATATGAGACCAATCTAAATCTCTATATATGTCAACTCTATAGCGATGAAAATATTAAAAATCTATGTTTTATATTTTTACTGATCTTTTTACTAGTCATTGGTTATATATATTTATATATATAAAACCTGTGACTAGTTAAAAGATCAGTAAAAATATAAAACATAGATTTTTAATATTTATATTTTATATATATATATATATATATATATATATATATATATATATATATATATATAACACGCAAGTATTCGAATGCAACGTTGTGTCAAAATTTCAAAACAATCGGCGAAGAAATTTAGGAGATTCAAGATTTACATTTAAAGAGAATAATTAAAATACAACACTTTAAAAATATCTGTTCACAAACTAGAGCTCGGCTCGACAGTAGCTCTCCCTACTGCTGGTCTCCTACATCGCACCTCTGTGCCAACACACTGCCTCACGCTGCTGATTCGTCCGCGACGCCACACAGTCCCTGATGCAGCTGTCGCCGCACACGAAGCTCGTGGCTTGTCATCTGCTCATCACTCGCCCTCCTCACTTCACTCTGCAGCACCGCCACTCCGCTGCTCCCTCAACCGCCCTTCTGGAATGTTCTCGTACCCCTTTGACGTGTCGCATCATCGAGGTCGACTTGTTGCCCGAAGATCCCAGAACAACGGCGATTTCGTATATTTTTCCTTGAAAATATTTTGAGATGGATAGATGATTTGTATATGTGTAACTACTTAAAACATATTACAAAACAAAACTAATTGAGGCATTGCAATGCATGCCGAGCATTAGCTAGATAATGGAATATTTTCAATATTAGTAATCTCTTATTTTTCAGCTTTTTTCTATAGTGCTTTATAGAGTCTATATTACATACCGACCACCAATATATATATACACACATATACAGGTAAATAATAATACACTGACAGAACAACGTCTGTCGGGATCTGAAAGTGATATAATTTATTTTGCACACTTGACATTCAAATTAAGAAGACAATTACTAACTACATCTGATTTCGAAATAGGTCCCATTCACCCTGTGTTCAGCCCGGGCAACGCCGGGTACTGCAGCTAGTAAGTT
Organism: Bacillus rossius redtenbacheri; assembly: GCF_032445375.1. Classification (NCBI taxonomy): domain Eukaryota; kingdom Metazoa; phylum Arthropoda; class Insecta; order Phasmatodea; family Bacillidae; genus Bacillus; species Bacillus rossius. Next base: position 38,284,379 of record NC_086342.1, on the reverse strand, counting down.
TATAAAGGGGTAATGGAACCCAGCTCGCTTTGGCAAGAGTCCAGATATCTGGTTCGCAACCCAACTGACATGCCCGCTCGATCAGGACAATCTGGAAACAACTCCTCTCAAGGCAAGGAGTATACAAGTAAACAGAGATTTCTCTCCCAGGTTAAACTTTTTTCCTTATTTTGCCTCTGAAATTGGTCACTAATGATTCTCATACAACCAACCACACAGCATAAAACAAAAGAAATTTAGTTTTGTTCCGATTTATATCAGGATCTAGTTTAATATTAGAATTATTGTGGTAGAGGTCTAGTTCTCTTCAATACATTTATACATTTTATAAAATATCGTCCGATTCGTCTTTAAGTTTTGATATTCATGACATAAATATTAAGGATTTTTATAAGATTTTATTAGTGACTGAAGGTGGTGTTCGTTGGTGGTCTAGAACAATGTAAAGTTATCTAGCTGTTTCACAATATATAACCATCTTTGGATCGTAAAATCGCGATATTCATTTACATAAATACCCATCTAATGCAATACACACAATGGGTTTTATTTGAAGTGGTAGCTACAAATACCACAACTACATAAATATGAATATACAATTAACTAGTGCCTTCGAGAATCATTTGATACATTCAAACTCACGTGGTTATACAAAAATTAACATAAACGTTGGTACCAGTATTCGAACAAACGTTTACGTACATACGTCTGCTGATATTTACAATTAGGCACTGAATATTATTTAATAGTTATAAATCCCAATTATTTGTTTAACATACACATTACACAGGCGTATGCATTACACAACGATATTTTAACGACCACGATTCAAAAAAACAAGGACTCCAACATGACGTTGTAACATTTGTTGATTCGCACATTTGTCAAAAAATTAAGTCGATTCCTCAACATTAAAATCTTTTACGAGACAAAATAATTATTTTAAGAAAGTAAAATCACATTTCCTTCACAATTCACATTATTGACGTGACAACGTCTAATGAATCGATGAACGCCGGCTGCACGCACGAAAAAGTGTCCCGTTACGCAAATTGTTGCGTTACGCTGTGTCCCGTTACACACATTGTTCCGTTACGCTGTGTCCCGTTACGCTCAGTGTACGCTTGCGTCGCATCTATCTATCTTCCACTCGATTGGCCTATCCGTCCGAGGAGAAGAAAGACAGCGGCAGCACACAACTTACATCTTCACTTGAACTGTTTCGTCGAATGTTTATAAAGTGAAGTGAAAAGTTGATGTGGTTTTCATTGCTTATTACAACAAAAATTTCGGCAATAAAGGTTAATTATTCTTGCATTGTAAAAATATGTTTACTAGTATAATTTCAAGTATTTATTCTTTTATTATTAAAATAAATATGATTCAATTTTATTCATAAAAGTATGCAATCATTTCATCAATGTTTTGTTATGACGTCACGCTAAACTATCGTCCGTAAACAGACTTTACAGACAACCAATTTTTTTTGTTAAATGATTGGTAATTTAAGAATATGTTGTATCAGTAGTATTATTATATTTGCATTTTGTTTTAAAGAAAGGTCGCGACCTGCAATTAATATAAACTTGTATGTTGGCAAATCAGTACCCAGCCTATGCCATGTTGCGAATTCGGAAAGATTAAATATGAGCAAGGCAGGGATGCATTATTTTATTTCTAACGTCATCCTGTCCTGCTTAGGGAACGTAGTTTTTGCTGGTTTTATAGTTTTTTGGCGACTGCGTACTTTGGCTCGTAATTCGAGTGCCTCAAGTACAGTTTTTACTCAAATCTCATGGTTGTCTTATGCATGACGATAAGACTGCGCGTCAGTTTAAAAACTTGCGCTTAAGGGCGATACCGCGCTAGAAGCACCGGCGAGCGACGCACTAATCATCCCGCCTCACTAACACAAATACACCACTGACAAGGCGGGGCCCTTAAGTACGTATCCTAATTCAATAATGATACTAATTAAAATAATTTGGAAGCTACGAAAGCCCTGCTATGGAGAGACTAAAAATGAAAGGCTTCTCTACGAAAAAAGGTTTGGAGTGTATAAATGAGTAGATTGTATTAATAAGTATGCTTAATTTGGTATACTCCACGAATTTAGTTATACTGAGCCGTTATTTACTCTTGGCTCAGTTTACCAAACCTCACCAAGGCAAATCACGACGGAAGACTCCAGGACCTTAGGCTCAATGGCACGGCACTTTGTTGTATTGAATAAATAATGAGTAGAGAGGAAATATGCCGACTGGGAAAACTACCGAACAAAAGTTGATAACCTGTTAAGAATTTATATAGATAAGAAATTAATTAAAAAAAGGTTAGGTAAATGCAACATAAAATACACACTGATATCGGGTCAGCCATAACAAAACATATTTATTTAAAACACGATAAAGAGTATTAATTGAGTATTCGTACAGTCAAAACAAAAATGGGGCCCCACAAATGATTGCTTAGTTACATATTCAAAAAATTATTACTTAGTTACACTTCAAAAAAAAAAAAATTATTATATTACTTAGTTACATTTTCAAAAAATTATTATTTAGTTACATATTCAAAATAATTATTGTAAATTTAAGATACAGAAAGTATTAAAATATAGTTCAATAATAAAATGATTTCGAAGCCAAAGGGGTAGTTTGATGAAATATTCGATGAGATTGCAAGAAAATACGCGCGGCCGAAACAGGTTAACTACCCATGCTGCATGCTTAGGATTTAGTCGTCGAAAACTTTCCTGGGATATTTGTTGGCGGCTCCCATCGCCGTAGAACCACGGGACAAGCCCTGGGGTGCCCAGATGTTATGGGCGAAGCTTATGGATCACACCTCAGGCATGGGGCAGCGAGAGGTCGCCAACTCCCGGACCGCTAAACAAGTTTTTTAACAACAAAAAATTAAACTATCCCATAAATAATTATAAAACAATGATTCCCGGGGAAAAGGCAGTAAAACTCACCTAATGCGGTAGTAAATACACAACTTTCGACATGGATGTCGATGGATACGTGACGAGCACAAAAATTTTTGATGTCTACATTATGGCTGACAAAAACAGAAAGGACAGTACTACCTTTTCCTTTCCAATATGAAGATGACCATAGATATGACAATACATAGAGCTGAGAAACTTAAAATGTTACACTTTCCTGCACTTAAGTGCAATAACTCAATAATAAATCTTAACCACAATATTAATATAAACAAAAGGAAAAATTAATTTATGATGTTTAAAGTCTTTTGAAGTCCATAGGTTTTTCTTTTAAATCCACAAAGCTTAACAAAGACATAAATATATTTTAACAAAAAAAAATTTTTTTATACAAAAACAATTATTTCTTACAAATTGATACTTAAAATAATAATTATTTCATTATGCTTCAAATAATCAAAAAGTTAAAAACAATTAGGTATTAAAAAAAAATATAAAAAAAATAGCCTCCCAGTTTGCATTTAATTAAACAACATATAAGCAATAATGGGCGCATGCCCACACAACAAGTGCACAACGGCACAATACAAATGGAGGTTTATTGTGATAAATAATGCATTTTATAGTTAGTTTATTACAATAGACATAGTTACTTAAACAGTAGAATGAACAAGAAATCCTAATAGAATAACTTTATAAAATTATATACATTACTCAAGGTACATCGATTTTGAATACAACAAACATCTTGTGAATTTAAAGGAATGTAAGTTTTGGATATTTCACCATATTTCTTAAAACTTACAGCGGATATTTTTGTTGTGAATGATTATAGTAGTGTGTAATAGTTCCTCCTGAAACAGGCACCGTCCGCTTAGTGGAGCTTGCAGCGGCTAGCAAAATAAAGGCGATAATAACAGTTTTGTTCTTAACTTCGTCAATAGATAGAGTTGCCTTGAATTTTAAACGCACCATCGTTTGATGCGTTTGTCATGTCTTTAATTTTCGTTGGTTTGTACCGTATGCGTTCCTATACCATTCATCCGATTGCGATGAAAATTTGGTGATTTGTTATGCGCATGCCCATGAAGGTTACTGAGACGGTATATAATTTTTCAATAGTTGGAGCACGAATCGTGTCAAAAAATGTGTTTATTTTACATTATATAGCGGCACTTCGTCTGTTTTTGTTGTATAAGTGCGCACGAATGACATAATTTATTGAAATATAAAAGAGAGACAGAGATAGAGTGATATATATATATACATATATATATATATATATATATATATATAGTGAGATAGAGACGGAGTGATAAGTTGAGATGGAGCGAGGTATAGAGAATGAAATGGGTTAGATAAAGAGATATACCTATAGATGTATAGAGCTATATAGAGACTTATAATATAGAAGATATAGAGATAGTGGGAAGTATAAATGTAGATATAAAGAGATAAATAGAGATAGAGAGATACATAAATGTGTATAGATGTAGATAGAGATAAATATATATAGAGAGATGGATAGATGATTTGTATATGTGGAACTACTTTAAACATATTGCAAAACAAAACTGAATGAGGCATTGTAATGCAGGCCGAGCATTAGCTAGATAATGGAATATTTTCAATATTAGTAATTTCTTATTTTTCAGCTTTTTCTAATATTGCTTTATAATGCCTAAATTACATACAGACCAGGTAAATAACTATAAACTGGCAGAACAACGTCTGTCGGGATCTGAAAGTGATATAAATTAATTTTCACAGTTTACATTCAAATTAAGAAGACAATTACTAACTACATCTGATTTCGAAAAAGGTCCCCTTCACCCTGTGTTCAGCCCGGGCAACGCCGGGTATTTCAGCTAGTATATATATATATATATATATATATATATATATATATATATATATATATATATATATATATATATATATATATAGCTGGGCTCGTTTTCGTTCTCCTCTTTGTGCGATGATTCGTACTCCGCTCCAAAAAATAATATAACCGAGAGAGATAGATGAACGAAGAATAAGACAGAGAGTGTGCGTACCATGTGATTGTTTTAGAAAATAGATATAGGTATCCTATACAATCAGCAGTGAATGCCTTGAATTCTAATTTTGCTACCAGCGCGCTCGCGTTCCTCCTTGTTCAACCAGCAGCGCAGAGAGCGCTGTTGAGACAGTCCCTGCATTCCCTGCATAGATAGCGATACCTGTTACGAATTTCATACTTCGTTCAGAGATTCGACGTGTTCAAAATGGCAGAATGGTTTGAAGAAACAGTAACACATACAGGTTTTCTTTATGGTGTGAATATTTCAACAGTGAATAAAATCTTTATAATTAATCAAATTATTTATATCCTGAGCAGTGATATTGATGTGAGTAATAATTTTTAATTCGTGTTTATTAATTTATACTCATTTTAATAAAATTTATTATAAATACTAAAAAAACATTTTTCTTAAATACTTTAAAAATAAACGAAAGCAAAAAAAACCGTGTTGTGTTATTTTTAGGAAATTGTCTTCTTTCTCTCTATATCTCTTTTTCTCTCTCTGTCTCTGCCCTTACGAAATACTTTTGAGACGAGGTTTTTGAGTTACACGCGTTTTTTATGCAGTTTTTTTTATCCTGTGTAATTTTTTTTGCATGGTGCGCGCGCATGTTAAAAAATTCACTCTCATCATTTTTTACAACGCGCCTAAAAAAGCATAGCTTTAAAAATCGTACATGGCAGTCACTGATTACTCTACTAACATAGGCTACATTTGAAAGTGCACTTTTACGAGAACACAGAATGAGCCCAAAGAGCTTTGACCAATATCTTACCACTTGAAGTAAACTGGGAGACAGGCAATAAGAGATAATAAAAGAGTTTGACATTTTAAAAGAATTGTGCTTGTGTGCACAGTTAAAATCATATCCGCATTTTGTGAGTGTAGCGTGTTCTGTTGTAGACGTCACACCACAAACATAAGCGAAGGTAAAATACAAAAAAGAAACACTTTCAGCCCAACAGCTTGTATAATGGAGTAAAAATGCTATATATTACCTCTAACACGATTCACGATTGTATCTGTAGCTCATGAGACCAAACGTAGCGAACATTAATGTTAAGTAACTGAGTGCCATTAATCGCCATGGAAACGAAACAAATCGCACGAATAATATTTATGCTGTGTTCTGGTTGGTTGGATATTCAGACAGCAAGCCGCTTTCGCTTGGTGGAAGCACTTGGTGGAACATTCTGCATCCTTGGGTCCATCAGCTTACAACCGAACATTTCAGCAACTGGCGGTGTATTTATAACATACTACGCACCATGCTCCGCCAGTAAGTTGAGTTTTGGGATAAATGAACTTTACGTAAATGTACTGAATTTTTCGAACACGAGCATAAATGTTCAACAGGAAGAATTCTGGAAGAAAATAACTTAAACAGGTAGGAAAAAATTCATATTTCTCTAGAATAATTACAAATATAACTTCTATGAACTATTTTCAAATGTTTCTTGAAGTTTATTACATCATACTTTTGAAATGGCGTACCACATTAAAATTAGGAATACAATTAATAAATATGTTTGATTAAGCTATTAAAATGAGGTGAAAACAACAAGCTCGCAATGTCTTCATTTCTTAGCAAAATATAAAAACATCTTGTCATGAAATTTATACTATAGTTCGCCTCTAAATACTTTTATGTTATTGGATTATATTATATAGCCAGTAAAGTTATTTTGCATAAAGAAATTTTTCTGTAGATTAACATTTTTTTCACAGAATCTTTTAACCCAAATATGTAAATTATCAGACAAGTTTTTAAAATTAAATGTGTTATTAAAAACGTTTGCATATATTTAGTTTTAATTTATATTTAAATAATTATATTTTAGGTTAATAGATCCGTTTGGTTTAACACTATTGAACACATGTATTGTATATTAAGTACATACATTTGTAAAGTATTCAAATGTCATCTTTCTAACTACGTATAACTTTATGGCGAATTCATAGCTGTTAAAGTAAACCTTATATAATTTATTCTTTGTCTTATACGTCCTCGATTTATTTTTCAAATGTTTCGATGTATTTTTTACAGGAGGATAGCTCATTTTAGTACCTATACATTTAAATTTTCGAGGGCCTTAACCCGCTTATAATTTTAACATTATTGCGTTTCAAAGAATTTTTATTGTCATTTTATTGTAATTTTTTTGTATTATCTATTGAAAGAAGAAATAAAGTTTTTAAAGTATCGTGTAAATTATACTCTCACAAGCTGATATTATTTTACTACAAATTCCGGAGTCTTCGCACGCATATATACATATTATATATGTATATGTATGTGCATTCCAGAGGAAAACTAAATTCAACTACAACGTAACAAAAATTTACAAACATTTGGGAATTAAAGGTATAAGAAAACAACTACTATGTACCAATATCTGAATATTTGTGTTTTTGTAAATAGTGTTGTTCTTAGTGAAATGTATAACCCTTTTCACACACAGAACCATATTATAGTATTTCACTGCTTGCTGACAAAAAAGATTAATCAATAATTTATCTAAATTTTAAGGTCCATTAATTTTTTTCTTTTGTTAAGGTTTTCATTTGGTCTACACATGCAAGAGCTGCATTTGCGAACTATAAAAGAGATCATTGTCTGAAATATTTAATTATTGCTTTTTATAGAACAAATTTTAATTTTTATTTCCCAATTCGCCTAAGTGAAAATAATATTTCAAATTAAAATGTTAAGAACCTAAACTTAGCTCCTAGAAAGACTAGGTAATTTTGAGTTGGCAAAAGTGTGTAAACATTTCTTCACATCCGTGTTATATATACATATTCATGTCCCTACAATGATTTATGTTGCAGACGCTAAACGAAGATAATGTTTTTGGTACGGAGTCTTCAGAATTTTTGCATAATTTTGATTTTGCCTGAATGCAAGACGGAGATTCCGATGTTGGCACTACCATGAGAAGATACGTCGTATCTCCTGCGGTCACAGATGAAGTCAGTGGTAGAAAACATCTTGGCTCGGTACTTCTCCAGAAAACTTTATTTCCTCACGTTGCACAAAGAAGATATTTCGCATGACCCCGCAATAGATGAAATGATGACTCACATACACTCTGTCACATCTGTGCCAGTTTTATCGCTAGCAAATTTTGGTGGCGATGTGACAAAGTACTCGCGCAGTTACAGTTTCAGCAGACTAGACACCACAGAGAGTGCTGTGGGCTATGTTCTCTTGGCTAAGAAGCTGGGCGGAGAGTGTCTGCCGGGGTCCAACTGGACCAGCCTGCCTTTTTGGAATCCTCAAGCTCGTTTCCTCCTGGTCCTGACAGAGGTCCTGGCAGAGGATCTACCGCACGTGCTCGGAGCACTCAAGGACTGCTGGAACTCGTTCAACATGCTGAATGTCGCTGCGGTGTATTCTACTGGAGCGGCTGATCCTCCAGAGAGGTGCTTGCGCGTGATGTCTTACAATCCATTCAACGACACATTCTCCAGGTTTCAAGTCGGACCAGAAGGAAGGAGAGGAAGTTTCGTCGTTAATCCGCAGAAACTCCTCGACACCAACGGCTTCGTGTTCGACGTCAGCACGAGTCCCGTCCACGAGCTGGTGGACGTCTCGTACGACGAGGACGGAGAGGTCAGCTACTCGGGCCCCGCCTTCTCGGTCACCTGCGCCGCTGTGGAGAAGCTCAACGGCACCGCGAACCCCATACCGCCCGTCAGCTCCATCTTCGTCACAGACCTGGAGCACTCGAGGACTCTGTACGCCGACGAGGCCTCGTACATGTGGGGCATGCTCAGGTGGTACACGTACCCGCACGAGTGGATGTGCCTGACGGGCATCGTGCCGAAAGCCAAGCAGATCCCCAGGTACATGAACATCGTGATGCCCCTCTCCTACGGGCTCTGGGGCCTCTACTCGGCGACCTTCCTCGTGGTGGGTGCCAGCTGGCGGTTGTCCGCGGGTCCCGGCGCGCTGCTGGAGGGTGTCCGCCGCGAGCGGGGCGTGCCTGAAGATGCCCCGCGCGGCGCCTCAGAGGTCGCTCGTCCTGGCAGCCACGCTCTGCTACCTTGTGGTCATGAGCAGCTACCAGGGCGCGCTGACAGGCTTCCTGTTCTCCACGCACTACCGCCCGGACATCAGCGACGTGGACGAGCTCCTGGACTCGGGCCTCAAGCAGTGCATGTTCATGTCCGTGTCCGACCTGGCCGAGATGGCGGGCGACTTCAACGTCAGCAGCAAGGCCATGCAGGTGTTCCTGAGCGACCCGGTGCTCATCTCGGACGAACACGAGGCCCTGGACGTGGTGGCCACCCACGGGAACATCAGCCGGTGGATGAGCCGCGTCATGGCTCTTCACGCGACAACGTTGCCGCGCTACCGGGAGGACGGCGAGCCCAAGCTGCACGTCGTCGACGGGTGCTTCTTCGTGTACCCGGTGAGCCACTGGGCCATGACGCCCAACAGCCCCTTCCTCGCGCGCTTCAACGCCGTCGCCATGCGCATGCTGGAGGCCGGGTTCGTGCCCAAGTGGAGGCGCGACTACACCGCGGCCGGCGAGAGGGCGTCCCTGCTGGGGCGTCGCGGCGGCGCCGCGCGCGTCATCACCTTCACGCACCTGCTCATCCCCTTCTGTGGCCCCGCCTCGGGCCTCTGCCTCAGCTCGCTGGCGCTCCTGCTCGAGGTTGCCTCAGCGATGTACCTATGTAGACTCCAGACTGTGAGGTCTGTGAGATGGTGACAAACATATACACGCTACAACTGCACCAGTTATTACTAGAATGTCTATCAAACGCAAAATCCAATGAAGTTATTATTAAAAGTATGAATTAATACAACAAAACTAAAAGATAATAAAAATTGGTTGACTGTAAAGTCGGTTTACGGACGATAGTTTAACGTGACAACGTCATAACAAAACATTGGTGAAATAATTGATCCAGAAGAAAAGGAACTATCATATTCGGCCTGAGACTGAGCCGTAATAGGTTTTTGCAACCAAACCATTTAGGCATTAAAAATATTATATTCTTTGAGGAAGAAATTATTTTTTTAATTTTTCCATCTTTTGTATGATAAAATCTACCTCTGCATACTTTTATGAATAAAATTGAATCGTTTTTTATTGAAATATCACTATTTTGTATGGATGCAAAGAAGGAGTGAAATGAAATGTACAATTTAATTAATAAATTTACTTTTATTTGCATTCATTAATTCAAATATATTTATAACTTTTGAAATGTTGCGTGGGCCGTATTTATTTTTACAAGTACAAAAAAAAAATTCGCAGTTGCCAGGATTCGAGGCGACAACCTATGGATTGGAAGTCAGCCATGCTAACCGGCCATGTTGAAAATAATTGTTTCAGATGTTATAAATTAATAATATTCCTCGCACGATATTTGTTTGAATTTCTTTTAACTAGGATATTCTCTGTTGCACTGGAAATATTTACACGCTCGTGGGCTCATAACTATAATATGGCGTGTGATTTAGTTGATCAAATAATAACTCATGACAAATAATTACCAATGTCAAACTAAAGCGTAAAAAGTATCATACCAGCAATAAATATCTAGTTACACAGCTAAAACAATACTCATAAAACATTTTTTAAATATACTGATTTACACTAGTAATTAAAATAATATGTGCTTGTAAGAACGCCATTTCCTTGCGAAGATAATCCCGTGGCGCGGTGCACAACAATAACCTCGAATCCCGCTGTGTTGTCGTCTGCCCCAAGTCAAGCAGTGTGTGGCGACATGCGCGTTTAAAACCTAAATTCATCCCGGAATACTTTGTGGGAGACGTTTAATAAATTAAGTCTGAATTCATGTGAAGAAACATGGTGCCAAATTCAAACTTATAGTTAGGAGATATTATAATTTTCAAACCTTAGGTGCCAAATATGATAGTTGTTAATTAAACTTTACAAATAATAAGTAGTTCATTATAAGTTTGTATTTTGAGTAAACACAACGTAATTAAACACCGTTTTCATCACAGTAAAATTGTAGATATAATGATTAATAAATAATGAGAATCAAAATTATTTTCTAATATTTTATGAAATAAATATGTTTTGTACTTAAAATGTGTTGCGTCTACCTTATTAAGCTTATACAACATAACTATTTAATAATGTTACTAAAAAGTAAAACAAATCTTAGTGAGGAGACTTTAACGATGACCTACCGCTGTGATTCTAAACTTCTCATCATGCATGTGTCTCGTACCTGCACATATGTGTCATCTTTCTGTGCTGATTTCAGTCTCAGCACGGGTTTTGAAATTTTCAAAAAACAAATCACCTGTGGCTGCTTTCATGTTTACAAAATCATAATGCTGGATGTTTTTAACACAGGATAGGGAAGGATTTTTTCTTCCTTTTTGCATAAAACTGTCCCACTCTTCATGAAAGTAAAGATTTAGATATTTACAAAAAAAAATGTGAGCGAAACTTTCAATACTTGCAAGGGATATGTAAATATCTAACCTCAGTAACGAGCCAATTCATGTGTTCTCATATTGCAAATAATCTTACAATACAAAACTCGGACACAAAATTTAACTAAGAATTAAAAAAAAATATTTTGGCAGGATTGATAAATAAATACATAGGTAAATAAAATAGTTGCTTCTCAACACCACAATTTCTCGATGCGAATCGCACACATTATTTCTGGGCCCGCCACTAAAATTTTCTGCCTGAGTCGTAACAGCTGCTTGCCATCAGCGAACGCAGATAGCAGCGTGAAACCACAGGAAAATTTAAAGATCTGAAACGGCTCCGATAAAACCCCGACTTGGGACCTGATTTTCAAAACTAGAAATTTTATTAAAATACTGATTATCTTGTTAAAATATGACCTCGGTAACGAGCATATAACCAAAGGTTAATTGAAAAATTCTAGGTAGAACGAACAAACAAACAAAAAAAAAAACACAAAATACTTATTATTTTCTTAATTTCATACAATCCATTTAGCGAAATTTTATCCTAAGGGAACAAAAAGAGTTAAATTTTATTATGTGAAGAAAAATAAATGCTTTCGTTTCTTAGAAATTTGACCCCCAAAAGAGTGCAAAGAAAATTAGCTAGGGTTTATAAGAATACTTAAGGCGATTGTTGCACGGTAAAAAATGGTCACAGGCCCGAAAACAATGAATTTTGTATCATATGATCATTAAAGAGTCTAGATGCCTATGTGGGTGTACGTTACTATGTAGGGAGGTCAGGAGCTTAGTTCCAGCTCGTCAGTGGCGAGATGGCCTTCAGACGGGTCGCTCTGCAGCCTGCCATCTAGCGGTAACTAACAGAACCTCGAAATTGTATCTCGCTCTCCCTCTAACACACAGCCGATACGGTTCTATCGTGCCCGGAGGAGGGGAAGGTTTAGCAGGTTTCTCTTTCACTCATCCTTCGCCATGGGGAGGCGGAATGGATTATTTTTTGTCCGTAACTGCGCACATGTGGCTGAGAGCTAACCTCTGCCACTCCCGCACATCTTCTCACTCAACTCGTTCGTTCTCTCACACTATTTCAATAAATATTTTCAAATCTTCAAGATCAATACTTTAGATTTAGACCATTGCGCTTCCTACGGATTAATTATATTTCTTGCACGTGCCCGAATTCAGCTGTAAAAAAAATAAAACGGGTAGTCTATTTTTTTTCTTCAAAAACCTTCTGAAACACTGTGTGTTAAAAAACATTCTGAAAGCGCATTTTTCTAGATAAATGGAAATTCTAAATCACCTACGCCACAAGGAAACATTGTGCTTTAATATTATGTAAAGAAAACACCTCTTAGTTTAATAGTTATGTAAAGGTGGTGTGATATGTTTTAGATGTCGCACCATCTTATCATCCACGTAGAAGTGTTACCCGAAAAGCTAACAAAACTATTGCCATGGAAATGGAAATATGTTTAAGAAAATATTTTTCAAATGTTTGTAAACAGTAAACAACATATAAAAAATCTTATAACTGTAAAATTAAAATACAAACAACACTACAGCAAATTTAATTTCAATATGAAAAAGTCTACAATAATGTTTACAAGAAACGAAATTGCAACAGCAATACAAAAAAATCGCAATTTTGTTACATTGTTAACGTATATATTATTTTTAATAAAGGCAATAAAAATGACATACTCAATATTTGGAATACAATAAATACCTTAAGCCCTACATAATTGCTGCGATATTCACAATAAATGCTTTTCTTAAATATAGTAGTTAAAAAAACATCGTAAATAAATTATGAACATACATATTATGGTGAAGGAAAGTGGACACTATCATACTGAAAAATATTAGAGGGTAGTTTTCCTCATATTATTTCTTTCTTTGCGTTTTTGATCTTGTTCGTTAAAATATTTCATGTTCAAATACTTGATACGCATATACGTTCTTGTCCTGACAAAACAGTATATAACTTCTTCTGGATATTTATTTTCAGTAGTTCCGCAAATAATTTTAGTCAGTGATTCAAAAATCCGCTCTTTTTTGCACAAATTGTTGCCATGAACATTATCTAAAATCATTTCAGCGATCTTTATTAATTCAAAAAATTCATTAAAGGGACATTTTAAGTTACCCTTTGATTGTACATGTATCCAGCTATCGTCTTCCGAATTGAAATCCGTAGTGTCAAGGTCATGATATTTATTTCTGAAACGGTGAGCTATATAGCCAGAAACATATTTCAGCCCTTCAAGAGATCTATTTCATTTAAAGGTGATTTCTCTTGAAATGTCTTTGTAAAATACATTTCCTTGCACAAAGGTAGTTCTGTACTTTCATTCTGATAAGCACTGTCCTGTTCCATTTCATTTGACGAAAAATCACCAAACACATTTCGTCTGTCTTCTCATCCGTGTTTTTCCGTTCAGCATAAACTGCTGCAGAATGTTTTCACAATATGTAGTTTATAATTCTGTATTTAAAGTAAATGGGCGACAGATGCGTATTTTGATGTCCCATACCTCTAATTTACGGAAAAGAAAAACCACTCTAACACATCTTAGTTCAGTTTAACTGTGAACAAATATTTAGGTTAACAGGTCCTATACATATTTCCGAGTGTTTTACTGACTGAGTTATACTGGACATTAATTAAATTGATCGCTGATATTTATACTTTTAAACGACATTTTGGATTTATCATTTTATGTGAACTCTAATGCGTTTAAAAGTGTAACGCAACACTACACACAGGCTGCCATATGCACATTAGTTAACAAAAAAATAAAATAAAATATTTATTACTGATAAATAATACCTTGATGTCGTGATACAAGTAACACATGCTTATCTGATATTTATCTCAATTAGAATACGAAATAGGAAGACAAAATAATTAACTGATTTTAAGACTGATTTATTACTTACACACGAATAAACAAATACCACGTATCCCTCAATACAGTAATTCCATTTGACCAAAATATCACTCCGATTTTTTTTTAACTATCGTTGCCAGGTACATGGGCACGACTTCGCAAATGTCAATGTTTCACGTAGAGTTAAAAAATGGATTTACGGTTCGAAAAATTCACTAACTCATAAATTAAATCAATTGTTCGATAAAACATAAGACCTATAGACTCAAGACCACTAAGATAGTTGTGCATTGTATGTTCATATGATCGTGCCATTAATAATACTGAGAGGCTAATTAATTTAGTAAATATAATATTTAATAGCGCCTGGTTTTAGTTAATCCCAACAACATCAACAAAGTCATAATATCAATCGGCAATGTTAAAAAGTTGCAGGGCGTCAGTACAGCGTTAGTGATAGAGTAATAACAAAATGGCCATACCTGGACTAATGATATCTTCTGATGTTAATAACTTTAAAATCGCGTATTCCCGTTCGCAACTTAACATACAATCAGCAGTCTGATGATAACCTTTTTATACACACGTAACATAACTTATGGTAGGCCCGCGTCAGGAACGTCCTGACGCGGAGCTGCACACACCAAAACGGCCAAAACCAAGCTTTTTTTTTTTTTTACATGCTTTATATTAGCTTCACCTGTATGTTTGTCTGTCCGTCTGTAACTCTTTCGACTAAGAGTGAGTGGCTTATCACTGTAAAATGTCCCACCAATTTCATTACGTTCGTTAGCCGGGCGGTCTAAGGCGCGCGACTTCTGTGACGTCAGCTTTCGGATTCAGCGGTCGTGGGTTCTACTCCCGACCACGCCGAATAAATTTTTTTTCGCGGTAAATTCTAAGATTATATCCATACATCTAACTGTAAATGATTCGGAGAGACTTTACCATTTCTTTGTGACGTTGCAACTCCAAATAGTTATCTCAGATGGTAATAGGTAGTGTCGGTAACTCATTTCCCTATGATAATTATACATAAATATAGTTT
The DNA here is from genome assembly GCF_032445375.1 of Bacillus rossius redtenbacheri. Lineage (NCBI taxonomy): Eukaryota > Metazoa > Arthropoda > Insecta > Phasmatodea > Bacillidae > Bacillus > Bacillus rossius. The sequence goes on along the minus strand of NC_086342.1, from coordinate 38,268,979 downwards.
AAAAAACAAAAAAAAACATGCTTTTAAAGAATATCAAACTAAAAAGTTAAAAATAAATATAGTTTAAAAAACTAAAAAAAACCATGCTTTTAAAGAATATCAAACTAAAAAGTTAAAAATATAGTTTAAAAAAACTAAAGAAACATGCTTTTAAAGATTATCAAACTAAAAAGTAACAAATAATTTTAAAATTTAATTTATGACAATAGTATATAAGCAATACTAGTATAAATGA